>NW_006400502.1:37735-38325 GCF_000299155.1 Elephantulus edwardii | reverse complement strand
TAGGAAAGGGAGCAAACCTAGAGAGAACAAACTTGTGAGTTACAAATAGAAGGGCTTTGAGAGTGTTGCTTTTAGGTTTACTGGGGGGGAGGGTGGCAGAAGGTGGCCTAGGTAACATTGGATACCCTATGCATTCTTTTTTTTTTCCTCCTTCCCCACCCAGGGGTCAATCTGGGGACAATGGCACAAACTGGCGACTGAGGAGCTCACCATGAGGGCTGCGATGGCTCATCCCAAGATGAGGGCCGAGGGCAGCCCACCCCGGGCAGAGGGCCACAACAGCTCGCCCCAAGCCGGGGGCCAAGGGCAGCAAGCCCCGGGCAGAGGGCCGAGGGAAGCCCGCCCCGGGCAGAGGGCCGCGACGGCTCACCCCGAGCCGGGGGCCGAAGGAAGCCAGCCCCAGGCAGATTGCCGCAACGTCTTGCCCCAAGCCAGAGGCCAAGGGCAGCCCGCCCTGGGCAGAGGGCCGCGACGGCTTGCCCCAAGCCGGGGGCAGAGGGCAGCCCACGAGAATCTTTGTTTTCTTGATGCTGAGCTTCAATCCATATAGGAGGCTACAGTCCTTGACCTTCTTCAGCAAGTGCTTCAGG
>NW_006400502.1:35715-36805 GCF_000299155.1 Elephantulus edwardii | reverse complement strand
ATACAAATCATAACCTTTTAAATTACTTGTTATTCAACTGAAAATTAGTAACAATGAAAGGAAAATCAATGCCTTTGAGTTATGGTGTTAGAGTGCTGAAAATCCCATGGACTGACAAAAGGACAAACAAATGTCTTGGAAGTGGTGCAGTTGAGGAGATCCTTGGAGATAAAGATAGTAATACTTCATCTCCCATATTTTGGGAATATTTTTAAAGGGACCAGTGCTTGGAAAAGGATATTATGCTTGGAAAGGTAAAGAAAGGAAGGAGACATCTTCAATGAGATGATGGATTGACACAGGAATGGGAACAGTGGGCTCAGGTATGCCAGAGATGTTCAGAATGGCACAGGAGAAGTTACAGTTCAGAACCATTGTTCACAGGGGTGGCTACGTGTCATAGTCAACTTGGTGGAACTTAAAAACTATGACAACAATTTATTTCATTCAAACTCACTGCGATGAAATCAGTTCTGACTCAAAGTGACGCCTATTATTGAACTATTGTCTGTACCTCTTTTCAATTCTGTTGACGTTTTCTTTTAAGACTCCTTTATTGGGTCCATAGATATTTACTATGGTTACATTCTATTGCTGGATCAGCTCCTTAATCTCTACGTAATATCCTTCCCCATTTCCTATGCTATTTGTTTTTGCCTTGAAATGGATTTGATTAGAAACTAGTGTTACCATTCTTGTACCTTTATTGACGATCATTAGCCAGATATTTTCTCTGTCATTTCTTGTTTAATTTTTTCCATTCTTATCTTTTAAGGCAAATCTTGCAGCGGCATGTTTGATTTCTCTTTTTTTTTTAATCGTTTCTTCCATTCTCTTTCTCTTGACTAGTTTTTGGTAAGTGCTGTATGAACAATAGAATCCTGCTCTATTCTGAGCCAACCTCACCCTTTCTGACAATTCTGACCCACCATGCCTAAAGTATATGAGACGGAGCTTCAAAATCCTTGCCACCATGGTGCAACCTGGTTTCAACCCCTCAAGGACAGACCTGTTTGACAATCCACCGTGAATTCAATACTCTCCTCCAGTACCACACCACAACTCAAAGGAATTGATTCTTCTTCTGTCA
>NW_006400502.1:33655-35201 GCF_000299155.1 Elephantulus edwardii | reverse complement strand
TTGATTTTGAATCTTGCAGTATTCCCTGGCTTTGTTAGGAAAACAAGATCCTCATCTAGGTATAGGTTTCACATGAGCACAATCTGAAATTTCACTTATTTTCAATGTTATCTACAATATGTTGTGATCCACACATTCACGTTTGTTTGCATAGTCGATAAAACACAAGTAGACATCCTTTGGGTACTCTCTGTTTTCAGGAACACTCCAGCTGTCATCAATATTGATATACCTAGGGCCATAGCCTTTTCTAAATGCAGTCTACACTTCCAACAATACCAATGAACCATTCTAGTTGACATTCTTCAACAAGATTTTCCTTGCATGTGATATTAGTGATATTTTCCAATAATTTTAACACTCTATTGGATCACCTTTTTTGAGAGTGGGAATAAATATGGATCTGTTTTAATTGGCCAGATAGCTGTCCTTCCTATTTTTGTCAAAATCACCAAGGGCCGCATCTGTTCATTGAAATATGTCATTTGTTATTCCACCAATACCTAGGGGCTTACTTTTTGTCAGTCCTTTAGAGCAGCTTGAACTGCCTCATTTATTACTAGTGGGTCTTGATAGTATGCTACTTCTTGAAAACGTTCTGTGTCAGCCAATTATTTTTGGTCCAGTGCCTCTCTATTCCTTCCATCTTGACTGGTGCATTTAATTAATTTGCATTTAGTGGAATCAACAATATGTATAATTATATATTTTATTGTTTTCTTGGTTTATTGATTCTGTACATTTTTCTTTGCAGATTTCATTTTTAAAATTGTTTTTCCTGTTATTGATGTTATATTTGCTAAAGTCTTGTAATGTATAAACACATCTGTCTTGAAGGAATTGAAAACCAGAGTATTCTTCAGAGGCAAGAATGATAAAATTTTGTCTAATATACTAGGGTGTAATGTCAGGAGGAACCAATCCTTTAATAAAAGAATATCATTGGGAAAGTAGAGGGTCAGTGAAAGGGAAAGACTTTCAACAAGATGAATTGGCACAGTAACTGAAAACATAGGCTTGAGCATAGCAGAAATTGAGGATGGTAGAGGATAAGGCAAGGCTTCAATCTGTCGTTCATAGAGTAGCTATGAGTCTTGGATGGCTCAAAGGCACCCAAAAACACCAACAATGTCTTATCATGTTATCTTGTTCCCATTAGAATTTTTATTTTTTCTTAATGATTCTTCTATAATTTACTTTTACTGTCTTAAGTTAAAGCAGTCTCTTCTTTGTATCATGCTAACTTTCTCTCCATTTTGAAGTTTTGTAATTTCATAATCAACAAATTCTTCTCAATTCTGATATTTTCTAATAACTATGGTAAGATGAATTTATTATTCAAAACTACCTCTCGAACTGTTACCTTTGATTTTTTGCCACATGGCTGGGAAGGAATATGCAAATAGGATGTGAAAATTATGATGAGAATTGTCAGTTTTGCCTTTCTACCAGATCTAAATTGAGCAAGTTTTGCTGAAGACAATGAGAATCTCATTATTGACAACTAAGAGGATCCCATGAACAAATGTTGGGTCCAGACATCTTT
>NW_006400502.1:29416-29919 GCF_000299155.1 Elephantulus edwardii | reverse complement strand
AGGAAAGGGGGAAATAGATAAAATGATGAAGGAAGAGAAAGACGAAGAAAAGAAACAGATACAAAGGGGAAATGAATAGAAATAAAGAAAATAGAAAATTTAATAAGAAAAAAAGAAAAGGGTGATGCAACAATGGTTGCCCTTGCTTTTAAAGCAGCAGTGTCCCCTGAGACCTGCACCCCTGGCTGCAGTTGCTGCAGGTGGCACACACCCCAGAGGGTCGCATCCCCTGGTAGGTACCCCTGAGACCCACACCACTGGCTGCAGCTGACACAGGTAGCACACACACCACAGGGTCGCATTCCCTGGTAGGTGCCCCGAGACCCACACTGCTGGTGGCACCCGTTCCATGGGACCACATTGTCTAATAGGTAGCAGTGCTTCTTTTGACATTGGAGGCTGTGGGCATGCAATTTGTTATATTTGAATGTGTCCTGTGAATCACACCTGCCAGCATACAAAGTCCTATCCGTAGGTGTTCACAGTGTCTATTTATGGCAAAG
>NW_006400502.1:20222-25780 GCF_000299155.1 Elephantulus edwardii | reverse complement strand
AATAGAGTAGGGATTGAAAGCATCGCTGTACTTTTCGTGCCGACCACGAGAGGGCACCGTCATCTTTCCTGTTTACTAGATCCATGAAACAGTGGGGACCAAGGTGTCCACAGCAGATAATTCCTGCTGTAGCTCCTGGAATCTAACCAAAGTCAACTCACTGCCGTGAAGTCCATCCTAACTCCGAAGGAGACAAACCATATTTCTCCCGGGAGGATCGTGGATTTGAACTGCAGATCTTCTGGTTAGGAGTCTGATGTTTTAGCACTCAGCCGTCTGAACTCCTTTCTCATTAATTTAGGCATGTCTGGAAAAATGAAATTTGGATGCACAGAGCTTTAATCCCTTGGCAGGAATGGAGCAGTAATATAGCTTTGCATTTTAAATATAAGATGTTCTTAACTCCACATCCTTTGCATTAGGGAAAGAACCCAGTAATGTTCTGTTATAATGCAATAATGTTCTGTTGAAAATTGAACACATACATGTGTTAAGAGATTTCTTCATGTGCCTCACCTTATCCTTTAATGTGCAGATTGTACCTGCTTTCATGGACTAAGATGGGACCTCAACAATCATGCAGCAATTCCCGAGTCAGGTGGACACCCAGGAAGTCATCCACTTCATTGTCTTATCCCCAGGAGGCAGGATGGTGGGAAAATGAGAGAGACACTTGCTTCTGTACTTACAGGGAGAGCCATTGTTGGCTACTCTAATATTTGAGATAGATCTTGCCTCAGTGCAAAGAGTATCAGAAGAATGTCTATATGTGTTTAGTGACTACCCAAAGGCATTTGGCTGTGTGGATCACAACAAATTGTGGCCAACATTGAGAAGACTTTTCACATTGATTATAGAACTTGATTGTGCTCATGTTAAACCTATACTTAGACCAGGAAGCGGTCACACAAACAGAGCAAGGAAACACAGTATTGTTCAAAATCAAAAAAAGGAGGATGTCTCATATCCCATATCTTTTCAACCTAAATGTGGAACAGATCATTTGCGAGACTAGGCTGTATGAGGAGGGGTATGGCATCAGGAAGAGAGAAAGACTCATCAACAATCTGTGCTATGCAAATGGTACAACCTTGCTTGTTGAAACAGGAAGACGTGTTAAGATTACAGCTTGCTTGGCTGCACTATCAACACTCTTGGACCAGCAGTCAGGAAATCCAAAGACCAATTGCATTAGGCAAATCTGCTTTCAGGGACCTTTCAAGAATACTGCAAAACAATGATGTCAGTCTAGAGACTAAGGTGTACCTGATTCAGTCCATGGGCATCACAATTACCTGTTATGCATTAGAGAGCTGGACAATGACTAAAGATCAGAGACGAAAAATTGATGTCTTTGAGTTGTGGTGCTGGAGAAAGTCTTGATACCGTGGAGCTCTGAGAAAACAAATAGTTCTGTCTTGGAGAAAGTGAAACCAAGTTTCTCCTTGGAGGCTGGGATTTTGAAGCTCCATCTTACTTTGGGCATGTGTCCCTGGAGAAGGACATCATACTCATAAAATTGGAGGGATGGCACAGGAGAGGAAGAACCCTGTTGAGATGGATTTATACAGTGACTAGGGCAATGGGGGTTGCTGTGTCGGTATTAGTGAGACTGGCTCAGGACAGGGCAGGCTTCTGAGATATTTAACAGAGGGTCACTATGAGTCACAGGGGTCTCAATGACACATAACAACAACATATTGCTTAGGCTTTGCTCTTTGCAGCTAATTAGGGCTTTGTTGAGGCCTAAGACATGATTTCAATATGTTGTTGTTGTTATATGTCATCCAGTCAACTATGACTCACAGGAACACAAAGAACAGCTGGGAAGAACTTTGCTTACACTTCCCCCAAGAAAGATCCCTTTGTTCTTTTGACAGTCCATAGGATATTCAGCGTTCTTCTCCTGCACCACAATTAAAGGGCATCAAATTCTTCTTATATTTTGTTTATTCATTGTCCAACTTTCAAACATTTCAAAGTAATATTGAAAATGCCATGGCTTGGGTCAGGCACACCTTCTTTAAATTCTCATAAATTAATCCTTTTTTATTTTATTCATTTTGATGAACATTTACAGAGATTTTAGATTTCCATTCATTCATTCATTCATTGTTGCATTTTTCTCCCCGCCCACCCCAGCGCTTCTCTTTGAAATGTAAAAAAAGTTCCTTCATTGGTATACAATCCCCCCACACCCCAACACCCCCATGCCAAGTATACTCCACTCTGCAACCTTCATTCCTGACTCTTATGATAATCATAATACCCTAAAATATATTGCTTTTAAACTGTTCTCTTCCTCATTGGTTTCAATGCAATAAATTAATCTTAAGTACAAGATTCCTGCAGGAATGTTCAGATATGGTAATCAAGGATGACTCCAAGGATGACTAAGGCATTTTAGGCAATGATTTCTGTGTAATGTGGTTATTAGACCCTCAAGTCAACGGAACCTCATGTTGTTACAAGCTATGGAATCAAGTACGATGCATAGTGATCCTATTGACAACAGACCTCAATCCTGTCCTATACTACATCATCTTCATCATCTCTGATACGCTTGAGCTCATTGCTGCAGTCACTGTGTCAATCCATCTTATTGAGGGTCTTCTTTTTTTTTTGCTGATCCTTCATCTTTCCAAAGATAATATCCCTTTCCAAGGAATAGCCTCTCTTAGCAATATGTCCCAAGTATGAGAGACAGAACTCAGAGTGAACCTATAAATAACAGATTCTTCCTGTTCTACCAGGATCCTTGTCTTTTCAAGACCTTTGTGTAATTTACAAACAGCTTTGTCCTGGAGAAGGTGAAACGAGGCTGCTCCTTGAGGGCAGGGGGCAAGGATTTTGAAGCTCAATCTGACATACTTTGGGCATATTGCAAGGAGGGACTGGTCCTTGCGAGGGACATCATGATTGGAAGGGTGGAGCACCAGAATGAGAGAGGAAGATTCTGAATGAGATGGATGGGCTCAGTGCCTATTAGTAATGGTGGTAGATGTGTCAGAGACAATGAAGTTGGCTCAGGATAGAGCAGGGTTCTTGTGCTGTTGTGCATAGGGTTGCTATGAGTCTCAAGCCCTCGACTACAGCACATAACAACACCATAATTTAATCAGGGTTATATGAAAGAACTTGGGATAACTCTGAGGAGTCAAAAAGTAGACAAACAATGAGAGTTCAACTAAGCTCTTCCTTAATCCAAGTACAAATCTCGGGACACTAAAAGCCCACATTCCAAACATAGCACACAGGGAAGACACAACTCACATTTTACTGAAATGTTTTAATATTCTGTTGCATCTAAGCAAGACTGTTCAGTTCAGAGATGTGCTGCCCAAAAATCCCAACCAAAATTGTCCAAAAGGAATGACTTATTCTTGTGGGGGCATGCTCCTTCTTGGAAGTGCTGTAGAAGCTTTTTCTGTCTGAAAAGAAGAGACAAATTTCTAAATATAATATCCCCTTCAGGGAGGAGGTGTCTTGAGGTGCTACAGGGTTCCCTATGGGACAAAGACTACTTGGGTTTGGTGTTTGAGGGTGACCCTGAGACATTAGCGGCTCTTAAATATCTGTCTGCCGGAGAAGTCTGTTCCTGTTTCTGATTTATCACTTGTAGCACAACACTGACACTCAGGTACAGCCTTTTGGCTACATGGGTTGATACTGCATCCTTCCCTCTGCTCTGGAGTGGACAGAACCTCACTATTGGAAAAAGGCCCATCAGTGGACTCTGCCTGGGCTTGAATTTCTGTCTTGTGATGAAGCCTTCTCTGCACCCTAGTTTCTCCTCCAGCCACCATGAGAGCCTGAGCTTCAGTAGCCCCAGGGTTCGTGGATTTTGGTGTTCTGCAGAGGCCAGAATAAACTTGATTTTGTCTGTTGTTATTATTATTTTAAATTCATATTTTAACAAAAGTTTTCAGAGACTTTGGGTTTTTATTCATTCATGGTTGCAGATTTTTCTTCCTCCCCTTGCTTCCTCCCTCCCCACACTTGGTCCACTTTGTGATGCCCCTTTGTTCCACATTGTTGTCATACACAAATTGTCTGATCATACTTTCTCCTTTCAGACTCTTCTTCCTCTCATCTATTCAAGTGCAGTGCTCATAATCTAAAAGTGAATATGGCTTTTTGGAATAGACTGTTTTCTTCATGGAATAGTTTCACTCAAAAATTTGCTTCATCATTTTCTGAAGAAATATTTTTCAGGACATCTTCCTTCTGTGACAGGATTATGGGGAAGTAACTCCCAAGGGCCTCATCTAGTTTCTTGACTTGGGCACGGTGGCCCTTCCCTCCAGATTTGAATGTCCCTCATCCTACATCCTCTTCTCACCACTGGACCAATTGGCAGCGTCAGGATGGATGGCGAAGAGATTGAGATTGTTCACAGCTTCAGGTCCTTGATCATTCATTCTTTCACCACCTGCTGTGAAATTGATTCTGGCCCTCATCTAAGACAGGCTTATAGATGAGGGCTCCTGACTCTCTTCCATGCTGATAAATTTGCATTTTTTGTGGATATACCAGGCCTGGGAGGGCACCATGTACCCACAGGAGATGTTTTGATCATGAATTGTGAAGGCAGTGAAAGGTAAGCTTACTTATGTTAGGGAACAACTTTGATCCTGACTATATAAATGAACCTTCAATTTCAATTTCATCTTACTCATCATCTGCTTTTCAAAGCAAAATAGATCAGGATATTAGAAAACTGACATTCGTGGCAATGTTGGGACTTCTGTACTTGGCGGAGTTTCTGTTGCTGTTGTCGTGGTATGCTTTTGAGTTGGAACTGACACATAACTGAACCTCCACTGGCTTTTCAGAGCCAGTGTATCGCACAGGAGGAGATTATGTTATTATGTGTCATCGAGTCGACTGCGACTCAAAATGACCTTATGCACAACAGAAATAAAAAAAATAAAATAAAAGAATATCAATCATGGGGTTCATCAGTTTGGGTGAGAAAACGGAGGAGAGATTCGGGTACAGGGGGCTTAGGTGGAGAGCTGGTATTGAGTCTTCTGGAGCTTGAACTGGGAGGACCAGAAAGGAAGCTGATTCTGTCACAGGTTCTATGGGAGTCATCGGGGACACACAGCAAACAGGACTTTCCATGGGGTCCCCAAACAGCAATTGACTGACCTCAGCTGTTGATCTATTTTGTGCTTCAGAGGGCGGGGTTGGCCATAGTATTTTACTTTTATGGACGGCTTTATGAACCTGGTGCAGTCTGCAAAGATAGAAAGAACACAGGTGTAGTCAATCACGATAAAGCAGACATGAGAGTTTGTCAAGTCTGAGAAAGCCAAGGAGTTTTCAGAGTATAGTCCTTTCATTTCTTTACTATCCTAGGCTCCCAATATGGTTTATTTTCCCTATAAAGAACTCACATTCTGTGGTGTATGGTTTTTACTATCCTGGAAATACCATTTTAACCCACTGAGTCCCTGAAATTGCATAAATCCTAGGGAAAAAATATATTAGAGTTAGCCAGGGATGCATCCTGTCTCCATACCTTTTCAATATGTATGCAGAGCAGATTATCC
>NW_006400502.1:16579-18841 GCF_000299155.1 Elephantulus edwardii | reverse complement strand
AAATCTGAAAGAATTTTCCTGAGCCACTTTGATG
This sequence comes from Elephantulus edwardii, assembly GCF_000299155.1. Lineage (NCBI taxonomy): Eukaryota > Metazoa > Chordata > Mammalia > Macroscelidea > Macroscelididae > Elephantulus > Elephantulus edwardii. The sequence continues at coordinate 18,807 of NW_006400502.1, read as the reverse complement.
AAGGTTGGGTTTAAGAGACCAACTGTATCTTGCAATGAACTTCTTCATCATCCTCAGAGATTGTGCACCTGAACCTTAGGGTTGTTGCTTTTACGTGCTGTTGAGCCGGAACCAACTCATCGCTGACCTTCCAGTAGGTTTTCAGAGGTAATAATTATCATGGGAGGGGCTTGCCCATCCTTCTCACATTTGGCAGCTGATGGGTTCAAATCACGTGCCTTTGGGATTTTAGTACAGCTCCTTACGGACCACTAGACCTCTTGGAACTTTGTGGCGGAGAGGAAAAAGGTCTGGATTTGAAACTCAAGAAGAAATGGTTTTGCATTACCTCTAAATGATGCATCCCTTCTCTTTCTATTGTGTCTTCTCTGATGCTGAGGTGTGGGGAATAATAAGAGAATGAAAGGCAGACACTCCATTTTCTCAAAAATTGTATGTTTATTATTCAAAAACAAGCAAATATTTTTTATTCATTTTGAATATGATAAAATATTTTTAATGTTACTTATTTGAAAATGTCAAAGGAGGATTGTGTCTGTGAGAACCACACTTGATAATTACAGTTTTCCTCCCAAGGAAGACCTAGTATTTGATACTAAGTCCTATGCTTCCTGAGAGCAACAAATCCCTCATTGCTGTCAAGGAGATGCTGACTCACATCGACTGTGCACTGGATTTCTGAAGCTCAAAGTCATATAGGAGAGGTTTATTCATCATTTTCCTGTAGAGCTACTGGTAAATTTGAACCAAAATGTGATAGGTTGCTATTAGCTCTAGCCCCGTCAGTCTCTCAGATGTTCATCTGATTGACTCTGCCCCAAAGTCTTCTTCAATAAGTGACATCTGACATGAGAATGGACAGGTCCTCATGTTTTAGGGACTCTTTACAAGGACCCTGAGCCGTCAAAATGGTTCATTCTAGTAAGATAGAATCACTGTGTTCATTATTTCATTTTAGAATCTTTACCACACTCATATGCCTTAGAAGCTTTAGGTGGAATTTATCCACTGAACAAAGTAACTCTCTTCCCCTAAACATCTCATGTTTCTCTTCTCCATAGACATGCAAAGTATTGCTGAGCCTATTAAACTCTTACTAAGTGAAAATAATTACTAGAAAATAAGTTCTATGAGACGCAACTCTGACAAGTTCCGATGTTCACATGTTTAACTCAATCCACTGTCTTCAATTCAGTTCTGACTGACAGCAACCTTCCACTGGGTTTCTGAGACTGATTTGCAGTGGGAGCAGGGTACCTATCTTTCTGCTGAAGAGCTGCTAGTGGACCAAACGGCCCAGAAGCACAGCCTTTGGCTTATCAGCACAGTGCACTGCAGACTGCCCTGGCAGGAGGCCCTGTTCGGAGGGGCTAAGGCTTCAGAAGTCATCATCCACCTGCTACATAAAGCAAAATGTCTAAAAACTTGAAAATCAACAGCTTTTCTTGGATTCATCAGAGAATTTAAGTTACAAGACAACAGCTATCAAAAATCCAGGCAGACATATCAGTACAGAGAATCAGAACTCAAGTCAAAGTACTAGGAGCAAAACACTGACATAAGAAATTGGTAGGAATACTAAACTAGTAACTTGTTCATTTCCTCTAAATTTTCAAATTTCTTGGAACTTTGGTGACTTACTGGTGAGGAGTTGTTCTGGCCACCTGTCAAATTGACCATCAGCTCTATGAGAGAAGAATGAGCAATCTGAACTCTTGCCGTTTAAAACATTTGAAATTTCACAAGAGGTCAACTCACAAGAGGTCAAACTCTCACAAGAGTTCCACTTTGATGGTGCAAAATCCCATCACGACATGGCACTTCATAATATGCCATTATTACCTTTTTTCTTTTGTTTGTTCCATTGTGAAGTCACTAATTTCATTTCTCACTTATTTGTGTCTTATCTCTCTTTTCCTTTGTGTACTATCAAATTGGAACTGATTAATAGTTGACCCTCTACAGGAGGCAGTTTATCGCATGAGAGGACATTGTGCAACTTTATCCAGAGGAGCAGCAGAAGGATTCAAATCGTGTGACATCTGGATGGCAGTGCAGTTTCTTATCTCTAGGAGTTTACCAAATTTTATTAATCCTTTTGAAGAATCAACTCCTGTTTTTGCTGGTAGTTTCAATTATTTCTGTCTCATTTACTTATGCTTTTATCTTTATCATTTTCTTTCTTCTAGAGATAAGGATTTTATTTTTTTTTCACTTTTGGAAAAGGA
>NW_006400502.1:10483-11183 GCF_000299155.1 Elephantulus edwardii | reverse complement strand
TTTCTTGGATTCATCAGAGAATTTAAGTTACAAGACAACAGCTATCAAAAATCCAGGCAGACATATCAGTACAGAGAATCAGAACTCAAGTCAAACTACTTGGAGCAAAACACTGACATAAGAAACTGGTAGGAATACTAAACTAGTAACTTGTTCAATTCCTCTAAATTTTCAAATTTCTTGGAACTTTGGTGACTTACTGGTGAGGAGTTGTTCTGGCCAACTGTCAAATTGACCATCAGCTCTATGAGAGAAGAATGAGCAATCTGAACTCTTGCCGTTTAAAACATTTGAAATCTCGCAAGAGGTCAACTCACAAGAGGTCAAACTCTCACAAGAGTTCCACTTTGATGGCGCAAAATCCCATCACGACATGGCACTTCATAATATGCCATTTTACCTTTTTTCTTTTGTTTGTTCCATTGTGAAGTCACTAATTTCATTTCTCACTTATTTGTGTCTTATCTCTCTTTTCCTTTGCTGTTATTGTGTACTATCAAATTGGAACTGATTAATAGTTGACCCTCTACAGGAGGCAGTTTATCGCATGAGAGGACATTGTGCAACTTTGTCCAGAGGAGCAGCTGAAGAATTCAAATCGTGTGACTTCTGGATGGCAGTGCAGTTTCTTATCTCTAGGAGTTTACCAAATTTTATTGATCCTTTTGAAGAATCAGCTCCTGTTTTTGCTGGTAGTTTC
>NW_006400502.1:9111-10288 GCF_000299155.1 Elephantulus edwardii | reverse complement strand
GAGTTGTCATGATTAGAATCTACTAGACAGCAATTGATTTTTCTGTTTTCAATCCCATCAAAACAAAGCATGCGTTCTTCAAACCACACATGGAGCGTTCAGCAAGATTGATTGTTTCTGAGGTCATAAAATGTACCTTGACATATAGAAAAGTGGCTCCACCCACCCTGGAACAGGTGAGGACTCTAGGAGGCAGGACAAGTTGTGCAACTGCAAACACACAAAATATACAAAATCTATTTTCAGATCACGATGGCATTAAAGTAGAAATCAGTGACATGATTTTTCTTGTTGTTATATGACATTAAGTCACATGTGACTCATACCAACCCTACTTACAACAGCTCTGAAACTTGTTCTATCCTGAGCCAACCCTACTGTCTCAAACACACCTGCCCTCATGACTCCAATCACTGAGTCAATCCATCTCATTGAGGGTCTTCTTCTCCTGTACTGTCCCTACACTCTCCCAAGCCAAAAGACTGATTCCTCCTAGCAACACACTCAAAGTATGTCAGACACAACCTCAGAGTCTTTGCCTCCAAGGACAGCCAGGTTTCACCCTCTTATAGCTAGAAAATCCTAAAACATTTGAATATCATCCAAACATTTTAAACACATAGATCAAAGAATAAATTATGAAATCAAAATAGTGAAACTAAATGAAAATATAACTTAGCAAAACCTGTTTAAAGTTACAAGTTCATTAATAGAATTACATGCATATATAACTGAAGAATAAACATTATTTTAATCCATCCAGGCTGAAGATTTTCTAACCTGTTATCTCTTTGATTGTGGTAACATGACCTCCGTTTTAGAATGAGCAGTAGAAAGTAGAGTAATAGCCCACACAACAAGGCAAAACCAAAATGAGCATCCATACTGTGGAGCCCTAGTTCTACCCATCTATTTCACACTAGGGCTGCTTGGACTAAGGGGTCATCCTCATCATCACAAGAGCATTGCTGTTTCAGGCAGCAGGGCACTGAGGAGATTGCACAATGTAGATTTCTAGGCTTAGATCACAGAGCTTTGACACAGTTACCAAGGCTTTGAAAGTGGAGGGCGGAGACAAGACAGGAAGATGAATTCCTAGCACTTTCCTCCATCATCCAGCCCAGCAGAATGAAAGATCCCTCCTGAGTCCTTTAGAACCTTCCACCCTACCCTTCAC
>NW_006400502.1:6519-8021 GCF_000299155.1 Elephantulus edwardii | reverse complement strand
ATTGACAATGATAACCCTGGTGTTATGGACTCTTCTGAATGGAATTTTTATTATCTTATCTTCAACATTGAGAACTCTTGAGATCTCCCTTACCCTTTGTGGTTCATACAATGTATTATACTTTATTGTAGTTTTTGCCAGAAACCTGGGGGTTTATACTCAAGATACGCTTATTCCTCAGTGTCAGCTTCCCCGAATGTATAATGTGGTTTTCCACTAACCAAATCAGACACGTATCTCAAAAGCAGGCTCCTTCAACCCCAACTCCCATCACACCATGTTTCCATAAAGAGCCCACATTGCCCAGAAAGCATAAGGAAACAGAGTAGCCTGTACCAATGAACAGAATTGTGAAAAAGAGAGGTAAGTGCTAGTACTATGTGGGGGTGGGGGGGAATTCTTAAGAATTTTTCATAATTAGCTCAAGTTTTGTTCCACCCTAAACTTGGTAAACAAATAACCATTGGTTAGAATCAGCTCCCCTGTGGGACACCGTATGCTTCCTGAAGATTTGAACTTTGTGCATGTGAAGGATAATTTTTACTCTATTCTACATACAGACTTCGCTCAACAGCAGTGGATTTTTTTTTATCTCAAAATCCCTTATAAATTCTTCTAACACTGAGTGCTCACAAACCTAGCCCCCTCCATTCATGAGGTGTCCCACTCTGTTGCTTCCTTTTTCCTTTTGCACGCATCCCTTTCTCCCTTACACATCCCTAATTCTTCCAACATTTTAAAGAGCACGTGTTCTGCACAAGAACGTGCACAAGCAAAGGTATAGTTATTTAAGGAGTGTGTGCAAGGAACACAGAGGAAAAGATAACAATATATATTGCTTGTGTTGTGTCTTATGTATAGTTCTTCATCCATGAAAGGTTTATGATCTACTTTCCAGCTATTTATCAGTATTCCAATTGACTCCTTCACATTTTTAACAATACAATTTTCAATGGTAATAATGATAAATGTCACAAGTGTTGTTGTTATGTGCCGTTGAGTCGCTTGCAACCCAAAGCGACCCTAAGTACAACAGCCCTAAACTCTTCTCTATCCTGTGGTAATTACACTGTCTCTGACACAATCACTGACACAGTCACTGAATCAATCCACCTCACAGAGGGTCTTCCCTACACCCTCCCAAGCATGATGTCCCTCTCCAAGGAACTCTCCCTCCTTTCAACATGTCCAAAGTATATCAGACAAAGCCCCAGAATCCTTGCCTCCAAGAGCAGCTTGGTTTAACCCTCTCCAGGATTAATCTGCTTGTTTTCTTGGCAGTCCATGGTATATTCAATACTCTTCTCCAGCACCACAGCTCAAAGGCATCAGTTCTCTTTCTATCATTCTTAGTCACTGTCGAACTATAGCCCTGATCAGGTGCACCTTAGTCACCAGCTGATGTCGCTGCTCTTCAGTACTCTTGAGAGGTCCCTCACAGCTGACTTTCCCAATGCAATTTGTCTCTTGATTTCCTGGCTGCTGTTACCAAGAGTGTTGAT
>NW_006400502.1:2013-6419 GCF_000299155.1 Elephantulus edwardii | reverse complement strand
ATTGACAATGATAACCCTGGTGTTATGGACTCTTCTGAATGGAATTTTTATTATCTTATCTTCAACATTGAGAACTCTTGAGATCTCCCTTACCCTTTGTGGTTCATACAATGTATTATACTTTATTGTAGTTTTTGCCAGAAACCTGGGGGTTTATACTCAAGATACGCTTATTCCTCAGTGTCAGCTTCCCCAAATGTATAATGTGGTTTTCCAAGAACCAAATCAGACACGTATCTCAAAAGCAGGCTCCTTCAACCCCAACTCCCATCACACCATGTTTCCATAAAGAGGCCACATTGCCCAGAAAGCGTAAGGAAACAGAGTAGCCTGTACCAATGGACAGAACTGTGAAAAAGAGAAGTAAGTGCTAGTACTATGTGGGGGCGGGGGGGAATTCTTAAGAATTTTTCATAATTAACTCAAGTGTTGTTCCAACCTAAACTTGGTAAACAAATAACCATTGGTTAGAATCAGCTCCCCTGTGGGACACAGTATGCTTCTTGAAGATTTGAACTTTGTGCATGTGAAGGATAATTTTTACTCTATTCTACATACAGTCTGGAGACTTCGCTCAACAGCAGTGGATTTTTTTATCTCAAAATCACTTATAAATTCTTCTAACACTGAGTGCTCACAAACCTAGCCCCCTCCATTCATGAGGTGTCCCACTCTGTTGCTTCCTTTTTCCTTTTGCATGCACCCCTTTCTCCCTTACACATCCTTAATTCTTCCAACATTTTAAAGAGCACGTATTCTGCACAAGAACGTGCACAAGCAGTGTGTGCAAGGAACACAGAGGAAAAGATAGCAATATATATTGCTTGTTTTGTGTCTTATGTATAGTTCTTCATCCATGAAAGGTTTATGATTTCCCAATCTACTTTCCAGCGATTTATCAGTATTCCAATTGACTCCTTCACATTTTTAACAATACAATTTTCAATGGTAATAATGATAAATGTCACAAATGTTGTTGTTGTTGTTATGTGCCATTGAGTCTCTTGCAACTCAAAGCGACCCTAAGTACAACAGCCTTAAACTCTTCTCTATCCTGTGCTAATTACACTGTCTCTGACACACCTGTCCCAATTACCCCAGTCACTGAATCAATCCACCTCATAGAGGGTCTTCCCCTCCTGCGGCATCCCTACACCACCCCCCCAAGCATGATGTCCCTCTGCAAGAACTCGCCCTCCTTTCAACATGTCCAAAGTATTTCATACAAAGCCCCAGAATCCTTGCCTCCAAGAGCAGCTTGGTTTAACCCGCTCCAGGATTAATCTGTTTGTTTTCTTGGCAGTCCATGGTATATTCAATACTCTTCTCCAGTACCACAGCTCAAAGGCATCAGTTCTCTTTCTATCATTCTTAGTCACTGTCGAACTATAGCCCGGATCAGGTGCACCTTAGTCACCGGCTGACGTCGCTGCTCTTCAGTACTCTTGAGAGGTCCCTCACAGCTGACTTTCCCAATGCAATTTGTCTCTTAATTTCCTGGCTGCTGTTACCAAGAGTGTTGATTGTGGTGCCAAGCAAACTAAAACTGTTAACTATCTCAATCTCTTCACCCTCCATACTGATGCTGTCAATTGGCCCAGTGGTGAGAATCTTTATTTTCTTGATGCTGAGCTTCAATCCATATTGAAGACTGCAGTTCTTGACCTTCTGCAGCAAGCACTTTAGGACCTCCTCAGTTTCAGCAAGCAGGGTTGTGTCATCTGCATAACACAGGTTGCTGATGACTCTTGGAGAGATGAGATGGACTGGCATGGGGCATTTTGAGTCAGATGATCATATGATATATTACTCCAGAGATGAAAAGCCGAAGGAAATAGAGTTATTTTCATAGTTACAAAATTAATTTCTAGATCCATCTTGAAGTACAACATTGTGACAGGATAATATCCATACGCTTACAAGGAAGTCCAGTGAATAACATTATCATTCAGATATATGTATCAAAACCAGAGCCAAAGAAGAAGAAATAGATGATTTCTACCAACTTTTACAATCGGAGATTGATCAAACATGCAATCAAGATGCTTTAATAATAACGGATGACTGGAATCCAAAAGTTGGGAACAGAGAGGAAGATTCAGTAGTTGGAAAGCATGGACTTGGTGAGAGAAATGAAGCCTCCTTCTCTGTCTTCCCTTAACCCTGATATCAGCCCCTTTTCACAACAGTGGCCCAATACAATATTTGTCCTTTGGTGACTGAGATATTTCACCAGCATAATGTCCTCCAGAGTCATCCATTTTGCATAATATTTCATGAGCTCTTTATATTTCAATGCTTCAAAGTATTCCATTGTGTGAATATGCCAGTTTTTCTCTTGTTTTTTTTTTTTTTGATGGGTACTTGAGTTGTTTCCAACTGTTTTCTATTGTGAACAAAGCCGCAATAAACATGAGTGTGTATATGTCTGCTTAGGAGGCGATTATGGTTTCTTTAGGGTAAATTCCCAGCAGTGGAATTTCTGGGTCAAATGGTATCTCTATTTCCAACTTTTTGAGAAACACCATACAGACGTCCATAGTGGATACACCATTTTACACTCCCACCAACAGTGAATAAGGGTTCCAGTTTCTCCACACCTTGCCAGCATTTGATGTTTGCTGCTCTGTTAAATTTTGCTCTTCTTACTGGAGTGAGTACTTGTTATTTCATAGTTGTTTTGATTTGCATCTCTCTTAGAGCTAGGGATTTTGAACATTTCCAAAAGGGGAAGGAGAGGGCGACAGGAAGACTGAGGGTGAGGAGAGAAGGAAATCATGCAGTCGGTCAGTCATAGATTTTGGTGAGTGAAGAGAGAGAGTGGAGGAATTAGGAAAGAGCCAGTGAGGACCTGAAAAGATGAAATGATAGTGTGCATAAATCAATGATGGTTGGTTTTATAAAATACAATGTATGGGAGTCATAGTATAAAACAGTATGTGAATGAAGGAATGTGTAAAACACAAAATGTATGTGAATGAGACACAATATATACAAATGTTGTATGCAAATCAATATAAAATTTTTAAAATATGTTAAAAAATACAAACAAAAAATAAAGAAATACAGCCAAAACCAAAAGAAATTCAATCTCATGAAACTGGTTTGGGGAGTCTACAAGGATAAAAAGAACACTGTTGTTGTCAGGACAAGAAGAATAGTGGAATTGTGGGGAAGTGAAATAACTAGCTACATACCTGAACAGGTTTTGTGTTCATCCACAACCAAAGCCCCAAGAGAAACTGACATCTAATTGTTGGCCGGACTCCCAGGCCTTCTGTGCTTTGTGAGGTCACCTCACTGAAGAATCACATGCTGCCTGTGCCGGGATAGCTATGTGTTTGCTTGTCCTTGAGGTTTTTTCTTAAGGGTATGATCACTTGTGACAGTTTCTTGTACTGAGTGAGGGATTTTAATGCCACTGTGCTTGATGGCCTAGATATGTGCACTTTTGCTTTTTTATCATCTGCTCTTATGGGTACAACACTTGTCTGATAGATGTTATACTAAAATAGAGACTTTGTTGAGTAAAAAGAAGAATTTACAAGCCACTTTTGAAATAAAAGGTCATTGAAAATCTTTTTGAACACCACTTTACATAGTTATAGAGATAGAGTACTTGAGACAGAGCTGTCACAGAAGATACTAAACATATGAGGGAGAAAAGATGTGAATAATGACTAGTAGGGGAAACAAGGAATTAATACAGTATGAATATAGGAAAACTTAACATTGTAAGGAATGAAACAGAACACATAAAGATTGACATAGTGGGCATTGGCAAGCTGAGATGGACTGGCATTGACTTGTTTGAATCAGAAAATCATAAGATTTACTAGTATATGAATGAAAAATTGAGGAGGAATTTTGTTGCATTAATAGTTAAAAAGGTTATATCAAGATCTATCCTGAAGTTAGTCTACATGTGTTCTGTTGTACATAGGATTTTCAGAGGTCTGTTGTTTTGGAAGTGGGTTGCCAATCCTTCTTCCTAGTCTGTCTTAATCTGAACACTCAGATTTAGAGAAGTATCTGACAGACAAGCATTTTTTTAAAAAAAAAGTGAAAGGTATATCCCTAACTGTGGAATTAACCACTAGTTTCAGTGTTGTCCCTGTCCTTGGCACAAGTGTCCTGACCCACTTATTTCCCTGCTTCACTGTCCACCAGGATCCCCATCCACTTCTACCCACTCCCTTCAACACCTATCTCCCATTTCCAGCCCTTGACCTGATAGCTTATATCTGAAGCTTTCTGGGTTTCTGTGATTCCAAATACATCAGCTGCTGACAATTTCTTGTCTATCTGTATTTCATTGATTATGCAAAGGCGTTTGACTGTGTGGATCATAACAAACTGACTCTGAGAAGAATGGGAATCCCAGAACACTTGATCGTGCTAATATG
>NW_006400502.1:0-1093 GCF_000299155.1 Elephantulus edwardii | reverse complement strand
TTGGACATGTTGCAAGGAGGGATCAGTGCTTGGAGAGGTACTCATGCTTGGGAGGGTGGAGGGACAGCACAGGAGTGGAAGACCCTATGTAAAGTGGATTGATTCAGTGACTTGGATAATCAGGGTGGGTGTGTCGGAGACAGTGAGATTGGCACAGGACAAAGCAGGGTTTAAGGCTATTGTACATAGAGTCACTATGAGTCGCAAGTGACTCAACAACACATAACAACAACAGCAACAACATCCTGAAGTAAAATATCATGAGCTACAGACCAATATCTATGTGCATACAAGGAAGACCTGTTAACACAAATATACACAGTAACAGCTAAAGCCAAAGATGAGGAAATTGAGAATTTTTACCAACTTACGCAGTGCACAATTAACCAAACATACAATCAAGGTGATTTAATAATAACTGGTGACTGTAATGCACAATTTGGAAACAATGACGTAGTTATGGCAGTTTGAAAATAAGGAATTGAGAAATATGATTGGAGAACAAATGAATTTTGTGTGTTTGATGATAATTCATCACAAATACATTTTTTAAGAAACACAGACAGAGATTATACATATGGACTGCACCAGACAGCTGCACAGAAAGGAGATTGACTACGTCAAAACAATCAATAGAGAAGCATATAAACACTGCCCTGGACATGCTCACCAGGTTGTGCCAAGAACTCTGAAAGACAACTCCCTGGCCACCTGACTGGAAGAGAGAACTATATTTGTTCCCATTTTTTAAAAAAAGTGATCCAACTTTGTGTGGAAATCATCACACAATATCACTAATACCACATGGCAAGTAAAATCTTGTTGAAGACTATGCAAAAACTATTGAAACAGTTCATCTCCAGAGAACTACCAGAAATACAAGATAGGTTTGGAAGACACCATGGCACTAGGGACATTCTTGATAATGTCAGATGGATCTTGTCTAAAAGTAGAGTGTACCAGAGGAATATCTATCTGTGTTTCATTGACTATGCAAAATATTTGACTGTGTGGATAACAACAGACTGTGGCTAACCGTGAGAAGAATGGGAATCTCAGACACTTAATTGTGCTTATGTGAAACCTATACCTA
>NW_006400501.1:30481-30990 GCF_000299155.1 Elephantulus edwardii | reverse complement strand
TCACTCCATACACAAAAACCAACTCAAGGTGGATCATGGACCTAGGACTAAAACCAAGGACTATGAAATTCATTACAGAAAAACTAGGAACAACAGTTGGTTTTTGTGTTCACGTTCAGTTTGACTATTGAGAGACTAGGTTTTATTGCTATCATTGTGTTGAGTTCTTTTTGGTGTTGTTGCTTTGGACCCTGGAGCTTTCTGTGGTGTGTCTGTAAGAAGGACATCTCTGAGTCTCTCCTGCAATGCTGGTCTTGTTTTTCCAAACTCTCTTAGGTTTTGCTTTTCGGGAATATCTTGATCTCTCCTTCATATTTGATGGATCGTTTTGCTGGGTACAGTATTCTTGGTTGACAGTTGTGTTCTTTGAGTGTTTGATATATGTCCTTCCACTGTCTTCTCGCTTGCATGGTTTCTGCTGAGTAACTGGCACTTAATCTTATCTGTTCTCCCTTATAGCTTACTCTTTGCTTCTCCCTTGCTGCTTTCAGGATTCTCTCCTTATCTTT
>NW_006400501.1:20646-29788 GCF_000299155.1 Elephantulus edwardii | reverse complement strand
TTGGTAAGACAGGTCAAGGTGCTCCCTATTAAAGGCAAGTTGATTGCCCAGATGTGTAGGCACAGGTGTGGAGCCAATTGTGGTGAGGCAGGAAAAGGGTTGGGGTGATCGCAAGGGCCGGTCAAACACTTGGGGGACCTTGCTCAAACCTCTGCTGTCTCAGTGTGCTCACAATTGTGGTCCCTACTCAAATTCCTGTTGTCCGGTTCCTACCCAATGATTTTCACAGTATTCCCTCCCTGGTGGCACTTATCCAGGTTCCCTCACACAACACTCCAGCAGAGTCCTGGATCCAACAGGATCTGAAAAGTCAAGGTCAAATTCCCACCCACCCACTAGCCTCTGGCTGGTCTGCAGAGTCCACAGAAACCAGCTGGCTGGCTTGTTTTGTGCAGTTGGTATAGCCCAAGGGAGCTCCGCCAAATTTCCCACCAGTGGGCACGCCCTTAGGTGCTCTCCCAGGTAATCAGAAATGCCCCAGTAAACCCAGCCAAGATCCTACCAGCCTTTCTCCTGCCAGATTAGTTCCACAGCAGCTAGGCTGATGCTCCAAGTGATGGCTGGATCTGCGGTGGTGCCCTGAGGTCACAGGGCTGAGGCGGGGGCTGAGGTCCGTGGTTGTGGAGCTGCAAGGGACAAGGCTGGGGAAGGGGGGGAAGCAAAGGACTAGGGGGGGCTAAGGAGCACAGGGCTTGGATACTACCACCAAAAAGTAGGGGGCTGGGCTTGGGCGCTGCTTGGGGTTTATGCAGCAGCACCCTGTGTGTTGGGGGTCACGCAGGCGCAGGCTGCAGGAGGGTCACACAGTGGCGGGTAGTCTTCGTTCCTCTGGGGTCACATGGTGTTCACTCCTATGGAGTTCCGCGGTGGCTGGCAGACTGTTGCTCTTCCCGGGTCTCTTCCCGGCTTGGCTGGCGGTGGCATTCTGACTGGCAGCGGCCTCAATAAACTTTTTCATTTCAGTTTTTTATTTCTTCTACTGCCAAGTCATGTTCAAGCAAAATGTTTTTCAGCTTCCAAATGTACTGTTTTTTCTCCTCTTGTCATTAATTTCTAATTTAGTAGATTGCAGACTGATAAAATGCTTTGTATTATTTCATTTATTTTTTAAATTTATTGATGCTTGCCTTGTGACCCTAAATGCGATATTTTTGAGAACATTCCATGCACATTAGAAAAGAAGATTTACTGTGCTTTTTTTTGGGGGGGTGCATTAGTCTATAAATATCTGTGAGATTGAGTTGTTTTTGTGTGTGGTTTAATTCTCAGCATGTTTTGTTGAGTTTTTTCCTGGTAGTTCTCTTTTTTGAGAGTGGGGTATTTGAAATACCCAACTACCATACTAGTGTTCCTATTTTCTTTTTCAGTTTTGTTAATGTTTGTTTTATATTTTGTCAGGTCTATAATTTGGTGAATAGATACTTATTATTGTTATGTGCTTATATTCTATTTACCCTCTAAGCATTATGTAGTGACCTTTCTTGTCCTTTCTGATGCTTTCTGCACTGAAATTCACTTTATTAGAGATTAATACCATGACTCCTGCTTTTTTCTGGATGCAATTTGCTTGGCATATTTTTTCCCTAGCCTTTTATTTTCAGTCTTTTTTTGTTGTTATTGTTGTTATGTGCCATCGAGTCTCTTGAGACTCACAGCGACCCTGTGTATAACAGTCCTAAACCCTGATCTATCCTGTACCAGTCGCACTGCTTCCAACACACCAATCCCAATTACCCCAGTCACTGAATCAATCCACCTCATGGAGGGTCTTCCCCTCCTGCACTGTCCCTCCACTCTCCCAAGCATGATGTCCCTCTCCAAGGACCCGTCCTCCTTACAACATGTCCAAAGTATGTCAGATGAAGCTTCAGAATCCTTGCCTCCTAGGAGCAGCCTGGTTTAACCCTCTCTAGAATGAATCTGTTTGTTTTCTTGGCAGTCCATGGTACATTCAATACTCTTCTCCAGCACCACAGCTCAAAGGCATCAATTCTCCTTCTATCCTCCCAACTCTCTGATGTGTAACAAGTGATTGCAAAGACCATGGCCTGTATCAAATGCACCTTAGTTTCCAGAGAGACACCATTGCTCTAGAGTACTTTAGAGAGGTCCCTAACAGCAGACTTTCCCATCACAACACTTCTTTTAATTTCCTGGCTGCTGGTGCCATGAGTGTTGATTGTGGAGCCAAGCAGACTAAAGCAGTGAACAATCTCAATCTCTTCACCATCCATCCTGATGCTGACAATTGGCCCAGTGGTGAGAATCTTTGTCTTGATATTGAGCCTCAATCCATATTGAAGGCTGCAGTCTTTGACCTTTTGCAGCAAGCACTTCCGGTCCTCTTCTGTTTTGACAAGCAGGGTTGTGTCATCTCCATAACACAGATTGTTAATAGATCTTCCACCAATCCTGATACCACGCTTCTCCTCAGAGAGCCCAGCCTCTTGGATAATCTGTTCTGCATACAGGTTGAAAAGTTATGGAGATAGGACACATCCCTGTCATACACCTTTCCTAATTTTTAACCATGCAGTATTTTCTTGCTCTGTTCTGATGATTGCCTCTTGGTCCAAGTATAGGTTGCGCATTAGCACAATCAAGTGTTCTGGGATTCTCATATCTTCCATATTGATGGATTCCATATTGATGGATTTTGGTTTTTTCATTCAACCTGCTACGCTTTTTCTCTTTCCTGGTGCATTTAAACTACTTACATTCAGTGTGAATATTGAGAGGCAAGGTTTTATTACTATCATTTTGTTGAGTTCTTTTTGATGTTTTTCCTAGTTACTTTGGTCCATCCTCTTTTCTGTGGCACCTCTGTAAGAAGTACATCTCTCAGTGTTTTTGCAATGCTGGTCTTTTTTAAAAAAGTCTTTAAATTCTCTTTTTCTGGGAATGTCTTGATGTCTCCTTCATATTTAATGGAAAATTTCACTGGGTACAATATTTTTGCTTGACAGTTGTGTTCTTTGAGTGTTTACTATATGTCATTGCACTGTCTTCTTGCTCGCATGGTTTCTGCTGGGAAATCAGCACTAAATCTTATCTGCTCTCCGTCATAGTTTACTGTTTGTTTCTCCCTCACTACTTTCAGAATACTCTCCTTATCTGTGGTTCTGGAAAATTTGACTATGATGTTCCTTGTTGTTTTCCCGATACGATATTCTCTCAGCTTCTTGAATATATATTCTCTCATTCTTCATTATTCCTGGAAAGATTTCTTCCATTAATTCTTCTACAACTTTTTCAGTGCCTTCCTGTTCTGGTATTCCGATGGTGCATATGGTATTTCTCTTGATGGTGTTGCACATTATTCTTAGGTTTTCTTCTTTTTCCTTACCTTTTGATTCTGCATTTTGCTCTAGCAGATCAGTAGTGACAATCCTGTTTTCTATTTCATTGATTCTGTGTTCCATCTCTTCTGTGTCCCTCCGTCATGTTGACAGCATCTGAAACATTGGACCTTATATTTTGGATCATGCTTTCTTGTTTTCCCAGAGCCTCTAATGACTAATTGTTTTATCTGCATTGTTTTGGATTTTTTTTTCATTCTTCCCTTTTTTATTTTTTCTTGCAGGGTCTTGTAATTCTTCAAGTTTGTCTTTCACCCATTGAAAATATTCAATCATTGTTCTTTTGAATTATGTGTCAGAAAGTTCCATCAGACTCTGTGGCTTCAGGAAATCTATTGATACTGTGTCACTTTTGGAGGATGACATCTTACTTTGCTCTCGTGTAGGTTTTGAGATAGCCTGCTTCTTTTGTGACAATGCTTTGATAGAGTTTTTCATGTCTGCGTCTATGATAGATTCTTGATCTGAAGTCACTGAGTAGAGATGGGAGGAGTGTAGAGGCAGGTGAGGTAGAGCTTGGAGGCAAGAAACAAGCGATTATAGAGTTGAGTGCTGGGAATGGAGGTAGGCATTGGGCAGCAGGTGCCAAGCATGAAGGCAGCCACCAGGGCTAGGTGCCGGTGCCGGGCGTGGGTTTGGGAGCCCATCTTGGATGTGTGAGATGGAGGTGCCTAGCTTGTGTGCATATCCACTCCAGGCAGGGGCATGCAGAATCTCTCCCTGACTGAGCATACACAGGCACCTTACTCAAATTTTAATTCACTGAGTAGATGTGGGCAAAAAATAATGCTCTCCAATGTCTCTCAAATTATGTAGTATTTTTCAAAATTATTACTCATGAGTGTTGCATTGTATTATTTGTGTGAATATACCATAGTTTCTCAATCCATTCTGTTGTAGTTGAACATTTGGGTTCTTTTCATGCTCTTGTGGTGGTGAATAATGCTGCTATGAACATTGGTGTACAAATCTCCATTTGTGTCTCAGTTCTAAATTCCTTGGGGTATGTTCCTAGTAGTGGAATAGCTGGGTCATATGGAGTTTCTTTGTTCAGGTTTTCAAGGAAATGCTAAACTGCCTTTCAGAGTGGTTGTATCATTTTACAATCCCACCAGCAGCATGTGAGAGTTCCCATCTCTCCATGTCCTCTCCAACACTTACTGCTTGTGGTTCTTATGAACTTTTGCAGTCGGAAATCAATCAAACATGCAACCAAGAAACAAGAATAAAACATGAATAGAATGCATAAGTAAAGAACAGGGAAGAAGGGTCAGTAGACATAAAGCATGGACATGGTGACAGAAGCTGGACTTAGATGACAAAATTTTGTAGAATAAATTATTTACTCATTTCATTGCAAATATCTTTTTATATGAAATATAAATGGAGCCTATACACCTAGATTTCATGTAATGAAGAATCACATACAAGAATCAGATATATTACATCTGTGGCCATGCAAATGTCTTTTTCTGAAAAGTCTTTTCATGTCTTTTGCCCTTTTTTGTAATTGGGTTATCAGTCTACTTCTTGTAGAGGCCCTATAGGTTTCTGTAAACTTTTGTTACAAGGCCTTTGTGTAAGATGGTATTGCCACATTTTATTCCCAGACAGTAGAGTTTCTTTTCACTCTACTGGGAAAACCTTTTGTAGTTATTGTTGTTGTTATTGTTATTGTTATGTGTTGTCAAGTTGCTTGTGACTCATAGCAACCCTATATACATCAGCCCTAAATCCTTCTCTATCATGTGCCAATCTTATTGTCTCTGATACACCTACTCCCATTACCCCAGTCACTGAATCAATCCATCTTATCCTCCCTTGCACTGTCCCTCCACCTGTCCAAGTGTGATTTCCCTCTCTAAAGACTGATTTCTCCTTGCAACATGTCCAAAGTATGTCAGACGAACCCACAGAATCCTTGCCTCCAAGGGCAAGCCTGATTTCACCTTCTCCAGGATGAACCTGTTCTCCTGGCAGTTCATGGTATATTCAAACTCTTCTCCATCAACACACCTCAAAGACATCTATTCTCTATCATTTCCAGCAATTGTCCAGCTTTCTGACACAGAGCAGAAATTTAATCTTTAGAAGGTTCTATTCATCAATTTTACCTTCTCCTGATTGTTCATTTCTGGCTATACTTTTCAGCTTTTTCATATCATAGGCAAAGCCTTCTAAGCTTTGTCCCATTTTATCTCTTATGATCTTTTAAGTTTTGGGCTTTATTCCCAGATTTCGGATTCATTTTGAGTTAATTTTTGTGTATGGTGTGAGATATGGATCCTGTTTCAGCTTTCTGCAGGTAGTGGTCCACTTTTCCATTTACCATCTGCTGAAAATGTTGTCATTTCTCCATTTAATAGGTTTTATTTTCTTGTCAAATATCATTGACCATAGATCAATGGGTCCCTTTTTGGATTCTCAATTCTGTTCCATTCATCTGTGTACCTTTCATTGTACCAGTACCATGCTATGTTGGTTATTATAGCTGTGTAGTAGGTTTTGAGATCAGGGAGTGCTATGCCTCCCACTCCATTTTTGTTTTTCAGAAGTACTTTTTTATTCAGGGTCTCTTTACTTTCAAGATAAACTTAACAATTGCCTTTTTTATGTTCTTGAAAAATGACTTTGGTATCTGTATTGGGATAGTATTAAGCATGTAGATTGGTTTTGGTAGGATTGTCATTTTCACTATATTGAATCTTCCTATCTAGGAACAGGAAACATTTTTCCATTCTTTTAAATCTTTTATTGTGTCTCACAAAAGTGTTTTGCAGTTATCTTTTTAAAAGTCTTTCGTGTCTCTTGTTAGGTTTATTCCTAAGTATCTCAATTTGTGATTGACTATTGTAAATGGTATTGCTTTCTTGGTTTCCTTCTCTGTTTTCTTTGTTATTGTAGCAGAATCCCACTGACTTTTGTCTATTGATCTTGTATCCTGCCACCTGAATAAATCTGTTCACTAGTTCTAACAGTTGGGTGGGTTTGGGGATTTTTATTTGTTTGTTTTATTGAATCCTTGGAATTTTTGTTGACAATGTCATATCCATATATAGTTATAGGTTAACCACCTTTCTATCAAAGATTTTGAAGCTCCATCTCACATACTTCATACATGTGGCCAGGAGGGACTAGTGTCTGAGGAAGGATATCACACTTAGAGGAGTGGAGGAGATCACAGAAGAAAAAACTCCAGGTGAAATGGATTGACACAGTAACTGGGGTAATTGAGGTAGGTGTGTCAGAGATAGTGATAATGGCTCAGGATAAAGCAGAATTTAGAGCTATTGTACATAAGGTCACTATCAATCTCAGGTGATTCTCTTGAACATAACAACAATAATATATCTCTTTATATTTTGTAGCACAAACTTATGAAAAGTAATTAATAATTTATCGGTGGTGATGGTGGTTGTTAGATGTTGTACAGTTGGTACCAACAATCCTCCAGTGAATTTACTTTATAAAGCCCAAAGTCTATAAATCTGACAGGAAGTTATTGTCCATCTTTTCTCATGAAGCAGCTCTTGGTTTCAAACCACTTCATTTAAGGTTGGCCTTGCATCTTCTTACTACTAGGCAACCAAAGATTCCTAAGGTATGGTACATACTTAATTTCTTTCCCAAAGATAAGAAGAAAATGCTACAATTGCAGAAGGTATTGAGTTCAGGTATTTGTATTAAACTCTAGCTAGCTGCAAGAATCTTCAGTGAAATAAAATCCAGTGGTATAAGAAAAGATAAAGTAAGTGAAGACAATCTCAATCTTTCCTCCATCATGATGTCCCCAATAGGCCTGGTAGTGAGAATCTTTGTCTTCTTGATATTGAGCTTCCATCCATATTGAAGACTGCAGTCCTTGACCTTCTGCAGCAAACACTTCAGTTATTCTTCAGTTTCAGCATGCGAGATTGTTTCATCTTCATATCACAGTTTGTTGATAAGTCTTCCTCCAATTCTGAGGCTACGTTCTTCCTCATAAAGCCCAGTCTCTCGAATTATCTGTTCCATATACAGTTTTAAAAGGTATGAAGACAGGATGCATCCCTGACATATTCTTTTTATGATTTTGAACCATGCAGTGTTTCCTTGCTCTGCTGTGACAGCTGACTCCTGGTCCAAGTATAGGTTTTACACAAGCACAATCAGGTGTTCTGGGATTCATATTCTTCTCAAAGTTAGCCACAATTTGTTGTGATCCACATAATGAAATGCCTTTGCATAGTCAATGAAACACAAATAGACATTCCTGTGTGTCCTCTGTTTCAGCAGAGATCCCCCTGCCATTGGCAATAATGTCTCTAGGACCACAACTTCTTCTAAACCAGCGTATATTTCTGGTAGTTCCCTATCAATGTATGGTTTCAGGCAAATATATTAGTCCTGCCAGTTTTGACATTACAATCTCTTTCCCCCGCTTGCCAACAAACTTATACAAAGGCTCCTAGCTCTGGTTCTGTAGGGTATTAGTCCCAGCATCAGTTCTATCTCATATCAGGTCTCTGGGTTTTTGCTGCATCTGCTACTCCTATAAAGTCCTGATCTCTGTAGTGCAGAAATATTTGGCCCCAAAGCATGCAGAGTCCTTTATATTCTCTGCTTCTTATTTGCTGGAGATGAGATTCTCTACATCTGCTTCTGAATCCATCCAATTTAATGGCAATATTATCCAATCTCATTGTGGTATCTCCAACACACCCCATCTGCATGTTCCTGGTAATCCATAAAAGAAAATTAAACTCAGTGGCTAGGAAAGCCATTTTGAATAATGAACCCTTGACACCACAGACAATTCCCTCTTCCCCAACAATCCTCTTATTAATAACTGCATTCAATACAACACATAAGCCAGCTACTTCATGGCTCATGCCTTATATTCCCATTTCATATGGCCAATTTCCAATTTTCCCACTCTATCAAACCAGTACACTAGGGGGAAAAGCATGTCTCTTTTGTTGAAGAATCTTCCATTCAATTTGGGAACTTTGAGCATCTGCATCCACAAGCAAAGAATAGTCCAGGGCAAACCATCATGTTCCAGCAACCAACTCTAGCTCATAGCATGAATCATATTCTCTTCACCTGGTTGGGTTTCTGGTCAACTCATCACCAGCCATTTATGGCTAGGTCCAAATGGATTTTGACCGCAAACTCAGAAGTTCACACTCCTACCTGAATTTCATACTGGCTGGTCTCTTCACTCAGCCTTAGTCCCCATACGGGGCCAAGTCAGCAAGGCAGGAGCCCTTATGACTCCCTACTCCTCATGTACACAACCCTTTTTCACTTATCCAAGCATCTGTGCATGCTACATGGATAGGGAAGAAGAAATTTGTCCAAGCTCAGCTCATTGTGTCTCTTCATTGCTACATGCCTTCAACTTCCACCCCAGTGGATCCAGGTGATTACCCTGAGTGAGCATACTCATCAGTTTCCTCTAAATTCAAATCCCGGAAGTGAGTTCTGATGAGCATCAACTTCACCCTACCTCATAAGTCGAAGAGCTCATTCCAGTTTTAAAAAGTCAAAGTATCATTTTGCTTCCTTCCTTCCTTCCCTCCTTCCCTCCCTCCCGCCCATCTTTTCTTTTTCTTTCTTTCTCTCTCTCTCTCTTTCTTCTTTTCTCTCCCTTTCCTTTCTTTTCTTTCTTCTTTTCCTTCCTTCCTTCCTCTCTTCCTTTATTCCTTTCTCCTTTTCTTTCTTTCTTTCTTTCTTTCTTTCTTTCTTTCTTTCTTTCTTTCTTTCTTTCTTTCTTTCTTTCTTTCTTTCTTTCTTTCTTT
>NW_006400501.1:17450-20546 GCF_000299155.1 Elephantulus edwardii | reverse complement strand
CCTCCCTCCCTTCCTTCCTTCCTTCCTTCCTTCCTTCCTTCCTTCCTTCCTTCCTTCCTTCCTCTCTTCCTTTATTCCTTTCTTCTTTTCTTTCTTTCTTTCTTCCAGCTTGCCTTTCTTTGAATGTGAATCTCTTCAATCAAAAGTCCAAGGTAGGTCTAAAAATGCAAATTTCCTGAGAGTACTAGATGGGACTTGATCTTTCTCCTAGACTAAACCTCAGCAACCACTACCAAATTCTACTTTTAACAAGCTTATATCCAAGAAAAATGTTCCCTTTCAGTACTTCCAACCAAATTTTAGCCAAAGGTAGAATTACACTATTTCTAAATCTGTAATAATTACCATTCATTTAAATCATATATCTTTATTTTCATTTTCCTACTCCATTTTTATTGACTTCCATATAATTGTCATATACACTACTTTTATTCATATATCTTATTTTTATACAATCCTTCATGTTCATTTTATATAATTAATTACTATTGATCTATGTCTATTATCACCTTATGTTTTCAAGTTCCCATTGAATCTTTCCTATTTTTCACCCTGAACCCTGCCTACTAACCTCTGCTATCCTTATCATTTTCTCTCCTTCTCCCCTTCCTCTTTTTGAACATTTATACACTTATTGCTCAGTTATCATTCTCTTTTTATTATAGTGGTCTTACGCAGTACTTTTCCTTATGTGACTGAGTTCTTTCACACAGGACAATGCTCTCTAGACTGTCCCATGTTAGATTGTTGTTGTCATTGTTGTTGCTAGATGACATTGGATCAAATGTTACTTATAGTGACCCTGTGAACAGTAGATCTGAAACAGGTCTTACCCTGTGCCATCCTCACAATCTCTAACACACTAGAGTCCATTGCTGCAAGAACTGTGTCAATTCAGAGGTTGAGGGTCTTCCTCTCATTTGCTGATTCTCTATCTTTCTAAGCATGATGTCCTTCTCTAAGGAATAGGCTCTCGTAGTAACATGTCCAAAGTATGTGAGATGAAAAGTTACCACATTTGCGTTCAAGGAACACTGTCTTCATTTTCTTTAGGACATAGTAGTTTGTTCTTTTAGCAGTTCGTGAATTAGTCAATACTCTTCTCCAACACTCACAGTTCAAGGGCATCATTTCTTCTTCTGTCGGCCCTATTGTCCAGCTCTCAACAGTGTAGCATGTAATTGAAAAGATCATGCTCTGAATCCGTTTCATCCTTCTCCTCAAACTAGCAATACTCCTCAGTAATTTGGAGAGTTTCCTGACTGGTGACTTAACTAGTGCAATAAGTTTGCTTATCTTCTGGACACTGTAGCAAGTGTATTGATTGTGAATCCAAGAAAAACAAAGTCATTGTTTCAATCTTTGCTCTAATATGTCATACATTATTTTACAAAGTCTTTGTTCCTCAATGCTGTATAGTATTTCATTGTGTGAATATACTACAATTTGTCAGTTCATTCATTTGTTGATAGAAATTTGTGTGCTTTTTTTCTTCCTTGCAATTGTGAATAATGGTGCTATGAATGTAGGTGTGTGTGTCTCCTTTTGTGTCTCAGTTCAGGTTTCCTTGGGATAGATTTTTAGCAGTTGAAACAATGAGTCATATGAGATATCAACGAACAGACTTTTCAGAAAATGAAAACCTCCCTTTCATGGTCACATCATTTGACAGTCTCATAAACAATGCATAAGAATTCCAATCTCTGAATAATCCCCAAAATCTATTATTTGCTGTGTTGTTAAACTCTGCTACTGTTTTTTTAGTAAGATGGTTTACCTTTGTTGTTTTGGTTTGCATGGATTCAAATTGCTATTGATTGTGAATATTTCTACATGTCTTTACTAGCCAGCCAAATGCCCTCATTTGTGAAGTCTTTTCATTACTCTTGCCTATTTTGTGATTACATTATTAATCTTATGAAGGCCCTGCTGCTTTTATGTGCCATCATATTGATTACGAATAATAGCTATCCTAATCCTTGCAGAGGGATGTCATGCTTGGGAGGGTGGAGAGACCGAGTAAGAGAGGAAGACCCTCGATGAGATGGATTGATTCAGTGACAAGGGTAATGGTGGTAGGTGTGTCAGAGACAGTGAGATTGGCACAGGATAGAGCGGAGTTTAGGGCTGTTGAGCATAGGGTCGCTATGAGGTGACTCAACTTCACATAACAACAACAATATGCACAAAAGCTCTAAACCTGGTTCTATCCTTAGTGAATCTCACTGTCTCTGACACACCTACCCAGTTATTGTGTAATTACCTCAGTTACTGTCTCAATTCACTTCATCTAAGGTCGCCTTTCGCCCTTCCAAACATGTTCTCCAAGGACTGATCCCTCCTGGACACATGCCCAAAGTATGTAAGACACAGCTACAAAATCCTTGCCTTCAAAAAATAACTTGGTTTCACCCTCTCCAGGACATATTTGTTTGGTCTCTTGGCAGACAATGTATGTTTAATACTTTTCTAAGCACCGCAACTCCAAGGCATCGATTTTTCTGTCATATTTAATCATTGGATCAGGCTCATGTTGGTCTTTAGCCTGATATCATTATTCTTTAGCACTCTGGAGAGATCCCTTACAGCAGATTTTTTTTAAATGCAATTCATCTTTTGATTTCTTGACTACTGGTACCAAGAGTTAACTGTGGAGTCAAGCAAGTTGAAATTATTAGTACTTCAATCTCTTCTTAATCTATCATGGTGCCATCAATTGGCCCAGAGGTGAAAATTTTTCTTTTCTTAATGTTGAGCCTCAATCCGTATTGAAGGCTGCAATCGTTGACCTTTTGCTGCAAGTGTTTCTGTCCTCTTCAGTTTCAGCAAGCAGGATTGTGTCATCTCATAATGCAGATTGCTGAGTCTTCCTTCAATCCTTATGCCACATTTTTTTCTCATAGAACCCAGCATCCTGTAAAATCTGTTTTACATGTTGTTGTTGTTGTTATGTGCCATCGAGTAGTTTGCGACTCATAGCGACCTTTTGCACAACAGCCCTAAATCCTGCTCTATCCTGCGCCAACCGCACTGCCTCTGACACACCCATCCCGATTACCCCAGTCACCGAATCAATCCATCTCATAGAGGGTCTTC
>NW_006400501.1:15489-17265 GCF_000299155.1 Elephantulus edwardii | reverse complement strand
AAAGGCATCAACTGTCCTTCTGTCCTCCCTAGTCATTGTCCAACTCTCTGATGCATAACAAGCGATTGCAAAGACCATGGCCTGTATCAGGCACACCATGGTCTTTGCAATTACTTGCTATGCAACAGAGAGCTGGACAATGACTAAAGATGACAGAAGATTAGATAGATTTGAGCTGTTATTCTGGAAAAGAGTGTTGAACATATCATGCACAGAGAACAAACAGGTCTGTCCTGGAGAGGATGAAAGCAAATTGCTCCTTGGAAGCAAGGAGAAACTCCATCTCATATACTTTGGGCATGTGTCCAAGAAGGACTAGTCCTTGCATAGGACATCATGCTTTGGAGGGTAGAAGAATAACACAAAAGAAGAACATTTCTGAGATTGATTGACACAGTAACTGGAAAAATGAGGCTAAGTGTGTCAGAGACAGTGAGACTGGCTCAAGATAGAGCAGGGTTCAAAGCCATTGTGCAGAGTTACCATGAGTTGTATGAGACAGCACATAACAATAGCAACAACAACCTCTTTATTTATATGCTCAATTTTTTCTTCCCTAAATTGTGGCTTCTTTAGCAGCTATTCGTGCAATCCACCTTGATATATTTCTTTGCCTTCCTGTGTCTGGGGTCATTGAGTCTGAAATCTTACCTGCTTTTCCGTAGAAGGCTCACTTTGGTTTTTACTAATATTTAAAACTGAATGCTACTTTCTTGACATTCGTCTTGATAGGTATGAGGCACTTTCTGTCTTTGTAGATTGTTGACAGTGTCTTTCTGTGTCTCTTGATAATTTGCAGTCTTAAAATATTCTCTTTAAGGGGGAGAGCAACTATCTCTACCCGATGTCCTTTCTGGTCCATCAATATCAGAAAGCTCAATCTTCCTAAAGTCCTTAATGTCCTCTCTCATCTATGGTGTGGTCAGTGAGGAAATTTCCCTGGCTGACACAATTCTTCTCCAGAGAAAGTGAGGGCAGCTCACAGTATTTGAAGAAGCCCTCTCTAGTCCCAGATGGCCCAAGGGGAAACTCACTTGGCTGTGTGGTCTCCCTTTCCAAAAGTCTTTAAATTCCTCTCTGGTCTATCTATAGTCATCTTTTAGAGTTATTACACTCACTGATACTTAAAAAAATGGAAAATGACATGTAATGAGAAATGTTAGGCATAACAATTTTTCTTTGTTTTTGCAGATATGTCTCATTTCTGTGAATGATTAAAGTAGCTTCTTGCTATAGTTTTTGTTGTATGTATCATCAAGTCAGAACCAATTCACACATAACTCTCCAGTCATTTTTCAGAAGATATAAATCACACAGGAGGTGATTTCCATCTTTCTTCCATGGAGAAGTTGGTGGATTTGAACAACAGATCTTTGAGTTGGCTGCACAATGCCTTACCTCGAAGTTTCTAGAGCTCCTTTACATTCTTAAAAAGACTGGTATTTTCTAGTTATTGTGACACCTTTATTGCAAATTCTGTGCAATAGAATAGAAGAATGATGAAATCTTAGTATATTGCATGAGATAATTCTCTAATTCTTGTGTTGTATATGTTGTTCGATGAATATCAAAATATAAATACTGACTGAAAGTCAATGGAGGGATTTATTGAAATACACTCATTATCATTTTTTTAGTCTGATTGAGTATTAACATTTTGTTAAAGAGGAGACTTGAGGCAACTAACAGTAGACTTCTAGGTGTGTCCAAACATTTCTTCAGAAGAGAATAGAGATCAATAGGCTATATGATTACATTTTCTACACTGCTTTTTAT
>NW_006400501.1:10588-15199 GCF_000299155.1 Elephantulus edwardii | reverse complement strand
TTATATTATAATATCTGTCATACAAAAATGTTTTATTCAATCTTCATTCATCTTCAAAAATTTCTTAGCCTTGCTCTCTTTTTTCTTTACGATGAATTACAAACAATATAACTGTATTATAGAAGATTTCTAAATTTAGATTTATCTGTTGTTTTCTCATGGCTAGATTCAAACTGTAATTTTATTAAGGGATATCCCTATAATGTTGTATCTTTTTCAGGACAGTAAATCAGTGCATCAGATTTTTATTTACCCCTTATTGGTGATATTAACTATGGTCACTTATTTTACATAGTGTCCAAGAGTTATGTCAACTGCAAAGTTAAATGATGTTAGACTATTGTTGAAACTGCCAAGTGTTTTAAAAGTAGGCCTCATTATCCATAACACATTTACAATGTTTCAAGGCTAGAATATACAAACAGTTCTTCAGAATATTTTACCCATACCACTGCAAAAAGCAAACTTGACTAAATGAAGTTTACAAATTAGTTACAAATAATGTATTTTTTACCAAAAAAAGTTATATAATTTTTTTATTATTTCTTTAATGTCATATAACAAATCATTCCAAAACTCAGTGGCTTAACACATTCATAGTTATTTCTTATCTTTCACAATGTCTGTAATTTAGAAATCTTGAAACTTTCATTATGGATGAAGATCTCTCATGAAGTTGCAGTTAGATGCTGAATTGTCTGAATATACAATCCAATTCACAGTGACTCACCAACATCATCCACATGACTATCAAAAGGCCTCAATTTCTACCAATATTGACCTCTATAAAAAACTACTTGAGTGTTCTCAAGAGGCTGAATTTTTCCAAGATAAATGATCAAAAATAACAAAGTGGAAGACATAATGCCTTTAGTGCCTGTTCTTTAAAGTGTGGTTGTTAGGTGTCATTGAAGCTACTATTACTCATAGTGATCCTATGAACAGATCAAAACCTTGCTGTAGCCTATACTATCCTCACAAATGCTCCATTGACAAGTTCATTGTTATAGTCACTGTGTCAATCCGTGTAGTTGAGAGTCTTCCCCTCTTTTTCTCAGTCTCTATTTTCCCCATCATTGTGTCTTTTTGCAAGTGTTAGCCCCTTCCTGACAACATACCCAATGTATGTACAATGAAGTTTCACCATTCTTGTCTCTAAGGAGCACTCTCATTGTCCTTCCTACAAGAAAAATTTGTTTGGGTTTTTTTTTTTTGGCAGTCCATGGGATATTCAATACTCTTGACGAACTCAATTCAAAGGCTGTAGTTCTTCAGTCTTCTTTATTCATAGTCCAATTACCAGACACATTGGAAGCAATCCTTGGCATCTTTTAAAATATTCAAAGTAATCCTTTGAAATCACATACTTTTACTCCGCAATATATTATTAATAGCACCACTCACTCAGTGAGGGAGGTCTGCATTAGGGCATCCACAACATGAGACTATGATTATTTGAGACCACACTTAAGCCTGGAAAGTGAGATACAGTATACAGAGAAATACAAACATTTTAAATCTACAAACACATCCACCAGATTCACATCTCTGTTAAAATATATATAACATGGATTTCCATCCTTTCAGAACGTTCACTTCTATTTTTTTTCAGTCAGTTCCATACTCAAAAACAGCTACTTAGATTATTTTATTCACTACAGGCTATATAGTTTTACCTGTATAAGAGCTTCATACTTATGAAACGATGCAGAGTCTATTGTCTGGTACCTGATTTGGCTTGTTCTGACCTAGTAACAAGTTATGAAGAAGGTAGTATTCTGGACAGATAACAATTGCATTTTCAATTTAACACATGAAAAAATAACATATAACTTACCTTGTTGTTTTCTCATATTGTCTACAAATAAAGGGAAGTATTAATTTCAAGAAATATGCTGGTGGAATTTAATTGTATACACTGTGGAGATAATATTTGAGTCAGATTGAATTCCAATTCATCATATATGTGCAACCATTTGTGGAGATGGTGATCTTCTGGGCAGATAACAATTATATTTTCAATTTAGTACATTAAAAAAAAAACCACAGAACTTACCAAATTCTCTCTCAATTTTGTCTGCAAATATAAAAAAGAAAATAGTAATATCAAGAAATAATATGATAGAATTTGTTCTTCTATAACTTGGAGATATCAGTGATTATTTGAGTTAGATTTTTAGAATTTGATTGAATTCCAATTCATCATATATGTGCAACCATTTATGGAGGTGGTCATCATCTGATCAGATAACAATTATATTTCCAACTTAGCACATTGAAAAAAAATACAGAACTTACCAAATTCTCTCTCAATTTTGTCTGCAAATATAAAAAAGAAATAGTAATATAGAGAAATATTATGATAGAATTTGTTCTTCTATAACTTGGAGATATCATTGATTACTTGAGTTAGATTGTTGGAATTTTATTGAATTCAAATTCATCATACATGTGCAACCATTTATGGAGATGGTTGTATTCTGGGCAGATAACAATCATATTTTCAATTTGTTGTTGTTGTTGTTGTTATGTGCCATCAAGTCCCCTGCAACTCATAGTGACCCTATGTACAACAATTCTAAACCCTTCTCTATCCTGTCCAATTTTATTGTCTCTGTCACACCTACTCCCATAACCCCAGTCACTGATCAATCTATCACATCGAGGGTCTTCCTCTCCTGTACTGTCCCTCCACCCTCCAATTTAACATATTAAAAAACACAGAACTTACCAAATTCTTGTTTGCCAATATAAAAAAGGAAATAGTAATATCAAGAAATATTATGATAGAAAATTTGTTCTTCTATAACTTGGAGATATCAGTAGTTATTTGAGTCAGATTGTTGGAATTTTATTGAATCCCAACTTATTATATATTTGCAACTATTTATGGGGAAGTTAGTGTTCTGAGAAGATACCAACTATATTTTCAATTTGGCATATAAAGAAAGCACAGAACTTACCAAACCCTTTACCAAGTTTGTCAGCTAATATGGAAAAAAAAGAAATAGTAATGTCAAGAAGTATTATGGTAGAATTTGTACTCCTATAACTTGGATATATCAGTAAATATTTGAGTCAAATTACTAGAATTTGACTGAATTCTGCTTCACCATATATGTTCAACCAGTTATGGAGAAGACTGCGCTCTGGCTCTGGTCATATAACGATTATATTTTCAATTTAGCACATTAAAAAAAAACATAGAACTTAGCAAATACTATACTAACTTGGTCTGAAAATTTAATAAAAACAAGGGAAATGTTAGGGTAGAATTTCTTCTTCTACAGTTTGGCGGTATCAGTGAATATTTGAGTCAAATTGCTGCACTACGACTAAATTCCAATTTATTATCTACATGCAACCAGTTAGAGAAATGTTAGTGTTCTCAGGCGATATCAGTTTTCAATTTAGCATATATCTGAAAAAAACACAGAACTTACCATTTTCTTTTCTAACTTGGTCTAAAAATAAAATAAAGATAAGAAATATTAATTCTAAGAAATAAAGTGGTAGAATTTATTCTTATATGACTTGAAGATGCCAGTGAAGATTGCTGAAATATGGCTAAACTCCAGTTTTCCGTATACATGCAGTCAGTTACAGAGATATTAAAGTTCTCTACGAACACCAATGTGTTTTTAACTTACATATGAAAAAAAACACAGAGCTTATCATTTTCTTTTCTAACTTGGTCTAAAAATAAAATAAAGGAAATATTAATTCTAAAAAAATGTGGTAGAAGTTATTCTTCTATGACTTGAATATGCCTGTGATTTTTTGTATACATGCAATCAGTTACAGAGATATTAAGTTCTCTACAAACACCAATGTATTTTTAACTTACATATGAAAAAAAACACAGAACTTACCGTTTTCTTTTCTAACTTGGTCTAAAAATAAAATAAAGGAAATATTAATTCCAAGAAATATAGTGGTAGAATTTATTCTCCTATGACTTGAAGATGCCAGTGAAGATTGCTGAAATGTGACTAAACTCCAATTTTGTCGTATACATGCAGTCAGTTATAGAGATGTTAATGTTCTCTACAAACACCAATGTGTTTTTAACTTACATATGAAAAAAACACATAACTTACCATTTTCTTTTCTAATTTGGTCTAAAAATAAAATAAAGAAAAAAATATTAATGCTAAGAAATAACGTGGTAGAATTTATTCTTCTATGACTTGAAGATGCCAGTGAAGATTACTGAAATATGACTAAACTCCAGTTTTCTGTATACATGCAGTCAGTTACAGAGATATTAATGTTCTCTACAAACACCGATGTGTTTTTAACTTACACATAAAAAAACACAGAACTTACCAAGTTCTTTTCTGACTTGATCTATTAATAAAATAAAGAGAAGAAATATTAATGCTAAGAGATAACGTGGTAGAACTTATTCTTCTATGACTTGAAGATGCCAGTGAAGATTGCTGAAATATGACTAAACTCCAGTTTTTCGTATACATGCAGTCAGTTACGGAGATATTAATGTTCTTTACAAACACCAATGTGTGCAAGGAGTTGGAGTTGGAAAATCAAAAGGGCCGAACTCGCTCAGCATATCTTAAGCTCAAGGAACTGAAGAACAAATTCAAACCT
>NW_006400501.1:1261-9031 GCF_000299155.1 Elephantulus edwardii | reverse complement strand
ACTGGGATAATTGGGATGGGAGTTTCAGAGACAGTGCGATTGGCACAGGACAGAGCGGAGTTTAGGGCTGTTGTACAAAGGGTCGCTATGAGCCACAGGCGACTCGACGGCACATAACAACAACAACAACATATAAAAACACAGAACTTACCAAGTTCTTTTCTGACTTGATCTATTAATAAAATAAAGAAAAGAAATATTAATGCTAAGAAATATAGTGGTAAAGTGTGTTCTTCTATAACTTGGAGGAATCAATGAATATTTGAGTCAGATTACTAGAATTTCACTTAACACCATCATATACATGCAACTAGTTATGGGGAAGGCAGTATTCTGAGCAGATAGCAATTGCATTTTTAATTTAGCATATGAAGGAAACAGAAAACTTACTAAACCTATTGGTCTAGAAATTTTAAAAGGGAAATAACAATTCCAAGAATTAAGGTAGAATTATTTGGAAATATCAACCAATATTTGACTCAGATTGCTGGAATCTAACCAAGCTCTAATTTATCATATACATGCAACCAGTTAAAGGGATGTTAGTATCCTTGGCAGACATCAATTGTAGTTTTGATTTGGCATCTGAAAGAAACACAGATCTTACCATATTCTTTTCTGATTTGATCTAAAATAAACAAAGGAAACATTAATTCTAAGAAATATAGTGATAGAATTTCTTCTTCTGTATCTTAGAGATATCAGTAAATAGATGAATCAGATTGCTAGAATTTGAATGAACTCTAATTAATCATCTATGTGCAACCAGATTTGGAGAAGGTAGTGTTCTAAGCAGATAACAACTGTATTTTCAATGTACCATATTAAAGAAACACAGAACTTACCATTTTCATTTCTAACTTGGTCTGAAAATGAAAAAGAAAAACCCACAAATAGTAATTCCAAGAAATATTATGGTAGAATGTGTTCTTCTATAATTTGGAGATATCAATGAATATTTCAGTCTGATTGCTGGAATATGACTAAACTCCATATACATGCAACTAGTTAGAGAGATGTTAGTGTTCTCAGAAAACAAAAATCATATTTTTAATTTAGCAACTGAAAGAAACACAAAACTTGGTCTAAAAATAAAATAAAGAGAGGAAGTATTAATTCCAAGAAATATAGCTAGTTGTAGAACTTAGTCTTTTATAACTTGGAGATTTCAGTGAGTAGTTGAGACTAATTGTTGGAATTTTACTGCTTTTCACATCATCAGATATATGCAACCAATGACAGAGTAGTGTTCTAAGCATATGCTGATTGTGTTTTCAATTTAACATGCAAAAATAGCACAAAACTTACCAAGTTCTTCACTGACTTGATCTAAAAATAAAGCAAGGGGAATTATTAAATAATTAACTTAAAATTACTCTTAATTTAATAAACAATTATTGATCAAAAATTCACTTAAGCTGGGAGGCATTTTCTGCACTGTCCTTTCTCTTTGCAGCCAAATATGTGTACTTTGGGGTAAGTAACATTTATACCCTCAAATTCCATTTTTTTAACTTCATTTGACTAACTTGTTATTATTAACTTATTTTTTATATGTACATTGATTTAGGGTAATATGAGTTTCAGAGCTCTACCGGCAGGCACTGACGTCATGATGTCACACAGGAAGTTCTCAGCCCCCAGGCCCGGATCCCTGGGCTTCCTGCCTTGAAAACACAGCAGCCGGCACCGCGGGAAGGTGAAGAGCTTCCCCAAGGATGACGCCACCAAGCCCGTGCACCTCACGGCCTTACTGGGCTAGAAGGCCTGCATGACACACATCGTGCGGGAGGTGGACAGGCCGGGTTCCAAGGTGAACAAGAAGGAAGTAGTAGAGGCGGTAACAATTGTGGAGACGCCTCCCATGGTGATTGTGGGCATCGTGGGTTACGTGGAAACCCCTCGCGGCCTCCGCACCTTCAAGACTGTCTTTGCAGAGCACATCAGTGATGAATGCAAACGGCGCTTCTACAAGAACTGGCACAAGTCTAAGAAGAAGGCTTTTACCAAGTACTGCAAGAAATGGCAGGATGAGGATGGCAAGAAGCTGTTAGAAAAGGACTTCAGCAGCATGAAGAAGTACTGCCAGGTCATCCGGGTCATCGCCCACACCCAGATGCGCCTGCTTCCTTTGCGCCAGAAGAAGGCTCACCTGATGGAGATCCAGGTGAATGGGAGCACAGTGACTGAGAAGTTGGACTGGGCTCGCGAGAAGCTGGAGCAGCAGGTGCCAGTGAGCCAGGTATTCGGTGTCATCGGAGTGACCAAGGGAAAGGGCTACAACGCGGTCACCAACCGCTGGCACACCAAGAAGCTACCCCGCAAGAGCCACCGAGGGCTGCATAAGGTCGCTTGTATTGGGGCCTGGCACCCTGCCCGAGTGGCCTTCTCTGTGGCTCGTGCTGAGCAGAAGGGCTACCATCACCGCACGGAGATCAACAAGAAAATCTACAAGATTGGTCAAGGCTACCTTATCAAGGACGGCAAGCTGATCAAAAACAATGACTCCACTGACTACGATCTCTCAGACAAGAGCATCAATCCTCTGGGTGGCTTTGTCCACTATGGTGAAGTGACCAACGACTTTGTTATACTGACAGGCTGTGTGGTGGGGACCAAGAAGCGAGTGCAGCAAGTACTTGCTGGTGCAGACCCAGTGCTGGAGAAGATTGATCTCAAGTTCACCGACACCACCTCCAAGTTTGGCCATGGCCGCTTCCAGACAATGGAGGAGAAGAAGGCCTTCATGGGACCACTTAAAAAAGACCTCATTGCAAAAGAAGAAGGTGCCTAATGTCAGGACTAGATGGAGGGGTCAAAATAAAAAATTATTTTCCAGTGGAAAAAAAATATGAGTTCCAGAGTAATATGATCAATTAAAAAGTTAAGTTGCTAACCAAAACATCAGATAATGGTTCAATCCAACCATAGGCATCAGGGAAGAAAGCACTGGAAATTCACATCTCTAAAAAGCAGTCACTGCACTGTCTCTGGAGCACAGTTCTACTCTGACATGTAGAGGGTTTCATGAGTCAGAATTAACTCCACAGAAATCATTGATTAATTGTGTTGTACAGACTGGCAGGTAAAGAGTAATGTTGTTGTTCTTGTTGTTGTTTTGTGCCATCAAGCTGAGTACAACTCAAAGCGAACTGACAAACAAAAGATTTGAACCATGTTCTACCCTGTGCCATCCTCACACTTCCTGACACACTAGAGCCCATTGCTATAGTCACTGTGTCGATACACCTGATTGAGGGTCTTCCTCTCCTTCACCAACCCTTTCTAGCATGATGACCCTCTCCAAAGAATAGCTCCTCCTAGCGACATGCCCAAAGTATGTGAAACAAATACACATCATTCTTGCCTCCAAAGAACACTCTCTGGATGCAATCTTTCTAATATATATTTGGTTTTTGGCCATCCATGGGATTTCTGTACTCTTCTCCAATCTCACAGCTGAAAGGCATTAATTATTCTGTCATCTTTACTCCTTTTCCCACTCTCGGATGCATAATAAGTGATTGGAAAGGTGATGGCTTGAATCAGATGTTCCTTAGTCCTCAAACTGATATCATTACTCCTCAATAATTTGGAGACATCCCTAGCCACATATTTTCCAGTGCAATGCATCTTCTTATGTCCTGCCTTCGGGTACCAAGGATGTTAATTGTGGATCTAAGTAAGAAGAAGTTGTTGATAGCTTCAATCTCTTCTCTGGCCATCATGATCCAGTGATAAAAATCTATTTTTTCTGACATTGAGATGCAATGTATACCAAAGGTTGCATTTTTTGATCTTTTGCATGAAGTGCTTCAAGTTCTCCTCACTTTCAGCAAGCAAGGTTGTACATCTGTATAATGCAGGTTATTGATGAGTCTCTCTTTAATCCTGATGAAACATTCTCCTTCATGGAGTCCACCTCCCCAAATTATTTGCTCATCATACAGATTAAATGGATAGAGACAATACAACCCCGACATATTCCCTTCTTAATTTTAAACTATGCGGTGTTCGCCTGCACTGTTCACACAACAGTCTCCTGTTCAGGTACAGATTTCATGTGAGGACACTTAAGTACTCTGGAACTCCCATTCTTTTCAATGTCAGCCACAACTTGTTACGATCCATACTGTCAAATGCCTTTGCATAGTCAATAAAGCAAAACTAGACATTATTCTGGTATTCCTTACTGTCAGGCAGGATTCATATGACATCCCTAGTTCCATGGCTTCTTCTAAATCCTGTTTGAACTTCTGGCAGTTCTCTATGTCCTGTTTCAGTCATTTTTGAATGATCGTCAGAAGTATTTTGCTTGCATGTGATATTAATGATATTGTTCAATTGTTTCCACATTCAGCTGGATCACCTTTCTTGGGAATGAAAGCAAATATGGACCTCTTCCAATCCATTGACCAGACAGCTTTTCTCAAAATTTCCTGACATGGATTGGTGAGCTCATCCAAGGCCGTATCAGCAAACTGAAACACGTCAATTGGTATCCTATCTATTCCTGGGACCTTATTTTTTTGCAAATGCCTTCAGTGCAGCGTCCACTTTTTCCTTCATTACTATTGCCTCCTGTTCGCATAGCACTTCCTGAAAGTTTTCAGTGTCAGTGAGTTCTTTCTGGTACAGTGATTCTGTGTATTCCCTACATCTCCTTTTGATACTTTGTGGATCATTCAATATATTGCCCACAGCATCTTTCAGTATTGTGACTCAAAACCTAAATTTGTTTTTTGTTATCTCAGTTGAGAGATGTAGAATGAGTTCTTCCCTTTTTAGTCTCCAGTTCTAGCTCTCTTTTCATTCCATTATAATAATT
The DNA here is from genome assembly GCF_000299155.1 of Elephantulus edwardii. Taxonomy (NCBI): domain Eukaryota; kingdom Metazoa; phylum Chordata; class Mammalia; order Macroscelidea; family Macroscelididae; genus Elephantulus; species Elephantulus edwardii. Next base: position 4,203 of record NW_006400501.1, on the reverse strand, counting down.
TACTTTGTCCTCTTGGGCTGCCCTTTGACATTTTCTGTTCAGTTCTTTTAACTCAGCATGATTTCCTTTTGTTTTGCCTTCTTGATGCTCCAGTGTAATTTCTCAAGTCTCTTCTGACATTCATTTTTATTTTTATTTTCTTCCCTACTTTTATAGGAAGCTTTGACTTTTTTGGTGGATGTCTTTTATATCATCCCGTAACAGGCCTCAATTTGAACTTGCATATGAGTAATTGATGGTCTGACCCACAGTCTGCCCTTGGCCTAGTTTTGACTGGCAATATTGAGCTTCTCCAACAATTTCTTCCACAAATGTAGTCAATCTAATTCCTATGCAGCCTGTCAGGAAAGATATAAGTGCAAAGTCATTGTTTTTATCTTTTTAAAAAGGTATTTGCAATGAATAAATCACTGTAAATACAAAATTTGATCATTCTATTCCTAGCTTCATTTCTATCATCAAGCCCATATTTTCCAACTACTACTATTTCTTCTTCACTGTATTCAACTTTTGCATTCCAGTCACCAATGATCATTAGCACATCTTGATTGTATGTTTGGTCAATTTTGGACCACAAGATTTGGTAAAAATTCTCAGTTTCCTCCTCTTCAGCTCTAGATGTAGAAGTGAACTTTTTAATAATAATCTTGTTATATTCAATGCAATCTCAATACAAATACCAATTCCATTCTTCAACGAGATAAAAACCACAATCCCCAATTTCACTTGGAGTGGAAAAAGACCCCCCCCAAAAAACAAAGCACTCTTTAAAAAGAGAAACAAGGTAGGAATCATCTCACTCCCGAATTTAAAATACTACTACACTGAGGCGGGGGTCAAGACAGCGTGTTACTAGCACAATGACAGACACATTGAAATGGAATAGAGTTGTAAATCCAGAAATCAGCCCATCTGACTATGGTCAACTGATTTTTGAAAAGGAGATGAAATCAGTTAAGTGGGGGAATGACATCCTTTTTAGCAAATGGTGTTGGAAAAATATCTGTAGAAAACTCAAGCAAGATCCACACCTCACTCCATACACAAAAACCAACTCAAAATTGATCATGGACCTAGGACTAAAACCAACGACTGTAAACTTCATTAAAGAATAGGTTGAAGGAACTCCAGAAGTCCTAATCCCCAACATAAACCATCTTCCAAGCTTCTGAAAAATCTACAACCAGGAAAGGATAAAATAGATGAATGAGACCTTCAAGAATTAAATCCCTATGCACATCAAAAAAACTTCTCCAACAGGGTAAAAAGGGAAGCCACAGACTGGGAGAAAGTATTTGGTAATGACATGTCAGAGATGGGACTTATATCTAGAATTTATAAAATACTTGAGCATCACAAGACAAAGGTAAGTAACCCAATTGAAAAATGGGCACAGGATATGAACAGACACTTCACCAAAGACATTCAGATGGCTAATAAGAGCACGGAGAAATGCTCAAAATCCCTAGCTCTAAGAGAGATGCAAATCAATACAACTATGAGATATTAACTCACCCCAGAAAGAATACCAAATTTAACAGAGCAGCAAACATCAAATACTGGCAAGGTTATGGAGAAACTGGAACCCTTATTCACTGTTGGTAGGAATGTAATATGGTGCAACCTCTAGGGAAGGCTGTATGATGCGTTCTCAAAAAATTACAAAGAGAAATATCACTTGACCCAGAATTTCTACTACTGGGAATAAACCCTAAAGAAACTATAATCACCACCCAAGAAGATATATGCACACCCGTGTTTATTGTGTCTTTGTTCACAATAGCAAAGAGTTGGAAACAACCCAAGTGCCCATCAACAAATGCACAGATAGAGAAGCTCTGGTATATTCACACAATGGAATACTATGCAGCATTGAAAAACAAGAAACTCATGAAATATTCTACAAAATGGGTGACCCTGGAGGACATTATTCTGAGTGAAATATCTCAGTCATAAAAGGACAAATATTGCATTGGACCACTGTTGTAAACTGGGATTGACATTGGGGTTGAGGGAAGACTAAGAAAGAGGGAATAAATAAAGGCTGTGATTATCCAGCTTTACCTGAAGGAAAGCAATGAAATTAGGGAGCAGAGAAATGGGTATGTTCTATAGGAGCAGAGTGAGAAACTTAGACAGGCAGGTCATATACAGCCTTCAATGGGAACTCTGAGGAACTATTCTGAACTAGTGGGTAGGAAATTGTGCTGTGAACAAAAAAATGGTGCCTCGGCGGTGGTTTGAATCTCCCAGACTACAAGAAAAAAAAAGATAGGCAATCTTTTCCTTAACAACATAGAGCCTTCAAAAACCTCCTGTAGGGTCAGCTATAAGTCATTTCCAACTCCATGACAATGAGTTTGAGTTTGATGTAAACACGGCCTGAGTAAAATTTCTTAGATTTGTGAATATTTTTTTGCTTATATTCATCAAGAGATGTTCTGATTACTGATCCAGCCTTTATTCCTCATTCAAACAAAGATATCACTTTAATTCTGAAAACATAAAAGGACTCTTAATTGTACCCCAGGATTTCTGTTAGCAAGACATGTCGCATTTCTTTTGAAATTTGGTCACTTGATTGTTACTGAGTTTATTAATAAATAAATATTTCTAGAAGACATAGATTGACACAGTAACTGGGGAAAAATGGGCTCATGAACAATGGCTCAATACTGGGCAATATTTAATTCCATTGTAACTATGAAGGTCAGTAGGAGTGCAAACCAACTTGTTGGTACAGGACTAAAATGGTTCCGGACTTGTAAACTTCAAAGTACAAATGAATCAAGCATGTGTTATTTTTTTATGAGATAGCTGGCCTTGATCAGGTAGTCTTACTATTCAGCAAATATGCAGAGCCAAGACTTTGGCTCTGGTAGTTTTGTGGTAAGGAATAATATCAATGCAAAAGCATGTCGTGCAAATACACCAGATGCTAT
>NW_006400501.1:0-633 GCF_000299155.1 Elephantulus edwardii | reverse complement strand
TGAAACCCAGAAGCTCTTTCAGAATATTGAATGTTTTAAAATGTTGGAAATATGAAAATAAAGCAACTCATTCAATCTGAACAAATATTATCTTATCCTTACATTTTCAACAGCAACTTATTTTATAATAAAATACTAAAAAAATTAGTTTTTCCCCATTCACTTCTCCTTCCCTCTAGGTGTCCTCTAACTTCACATTATAATATATACTTTTTATCCTTCTACATCTTATGTATTGAAGTGTGAAAGTGTAATGATTTGGAGAAAATAGAGAGACATGTGGAGCTCTTCTAAGATTAAAAGAAAAAACTCATGACTTTGAATGATGAGTCAAGATCCGGGTCATAAAGACTGAAGGCAAAGATTCTCCTGCCCAGATGTTATCAACTTAAATAAGTATTCATGGTTTTGGTGCAAGTAGTAACTGTTGTTGTTGCTATTGTTTTTATGCGCCGTTGAGTCGCTTGAGTTTTTCCAAAGGAAATAGTAATAAGAACCTAGGGAGAGGAATTAGAGGAGAAGGAATGGGCAAAATATGAAGTAAGAGGCATAATAAAAGTCAAGAAAGGGGAGCTTTGTTAACAGTTGCAAGGCTTCTCCTCAGGTTATGAAACCAATTAAAGAAAGTTGCAT
>NW_006400500.1:31479-33369 GCF_000299155.1 Elephantulus edwardii | reverse complement strand
GGGGTGCACAAGAAGGGTCGGGGGGGGAGCATTGCAATACCTGAAGATGGGGGTCCTGGGCCACAGCTGAAGGGGTGTGTCCCGATTCAAGTCCACTCCCACAGTTCACTGCGTCTGCACACAGCCCTTGGACAGTCCCAAAGTTCAGAGATGTCCGGGGGGTGCTCGAGCCGGGTCGGGGGGGGGGAGCAATGCAATACCTGAAGATGGGGGTTGTGAGTCACAGCCGCAGGGGTGTGTCCCGATTCAAGTCTAGTCCCACCGTTCACTGCGTCTGCGCCCAGTCTTTGGCCAGTCCCAAAGTTCAGAGCTGGCAGGGGTATGCGCCAGCAGGGTCGGGTGGAGCAAAGCAATACCAGAAGAAGGGGGTGGTTGTTCAGAGCTGTAGGGGTGTGTCCTGTTTCAAGTCAACTCCCAGCGTTCATTGCGTCTGCACACAGCCCTTGGCCAGTCCAAAGTTCAGAGGTGCCGGGGGTGGGTGTGGGGTGTGCACGAGCATGGTTGGGGGGCAGCAATGCAATACCTGAAGATGGGGCTCGTGGTTCAGAGCTGCAGGGGTGTGTCCCGATTCAAGTCCACACCCACCCTTCACTGCGTCTGTGCACAGCCCTTGGTCAGTCCCAAAGTTCAGAGCTGGCGGGGGGATTCACGAGCCGTGTCGGGGGGAGCAATGCAATACATGAAAATGGGGGTGGTGGGTCAGAGCTGCAGGGGTGTGTCACGATTCAAGTCCACTCCCTCCGGTCACTGCGTCTGCGCACAGCCCTTGGACAGTCCCAAAGTTCAGAGATGTCGGGGTGCGGTGCTCGAGCCGGGACGGGGGGGGGGAGCAATGCAATACCTGAAGATGGGGTCGTGGGTCACAGCTGCACCGGTGTGCCCGATTCAATCGACTCCCACCGTTCACTGTGTCTGCGCATAGCCCTTGGCCAATCCCAACGTTCAGAGCTGGCGGGTGGGTCCGTGAGCCGTGTCAGGGGGGAGCAATGCAATGCCTGAAGATGGGGGTCGTGGGTCAGAGGTGCACGGCTGTTTCCCAATTCAAGTCCACTCCCACCGTTCGCTGCGTCTGCGCACAGCCCATGGACAGTCCCAAAGTGCAGAGCTGGCAGGGGGTTGCGGGAGCTGGGTCGGGGGGGGAGCAAAGCAATACCAGAAGATGGGGGTCGTGGGTCAGAGCTGTAGGGGTGTGTCCCGATTCAAGTCCACTGCCAGCGTTCACTGCATCTGCGCACAGCCCTTGGCCACTCCAAAGTTCAGTGCTGGCGGGGCGACAGTGTGTGCGGGGTGCGCGAGCAAGGTCGTGGGGGAGTAATGCAATACCTGAAGGTGGGGCTCATGGTTCAGACCTGCAGGGGTGTGTCCCAATTCAAGTGCACACCCACCCTTCACTGCATCTGTGTACAGCCCTTGGCCAGTCCCAAAGTTCAGAGCTGGCGCGGGTGGGGGTGGGTGCGTGAGCCGTGTCGGAGGGGGAGCAATGCAATACCTGAAGATGGGGGTCGTGGGTCAGAGCTGCAGGTGTGTGTCCCAATTCAATTCCACACCCACCCTTCACTGCGTCTGCACACAGCCCTTGGCCAGTGCCAAAGTTCAGAGCTGGCGGGTGGGGGGGTGCGTGAGCTGGGTCGGGGGGGAGCAATGCAATACCTGAAGGTGGGGGTCGTGGGTCAGACCTGCAGGGGTGTGTCGCGTTTCAAGTCCACTCCCACCATTCACTGCATCTGCGCACAGCCCTTGGACAGTCCCAAAGTTCAGAGATGTCGGGGGGTGGGGGTGCTCAAGCCGGGTCAGGGGGGAGCAATGCAATACCTGAAGATGGGGGTCGTGGGCCAGAGCTGAAGGGGTGTGTCCCGATTCAAGTCCACTCCCACCGTTCACTGCGTCTGC
>NW_006400500.1:29641-31228 GCF_000299155.1 Elephantulus edwardii | reverse complement strand
GTGTCCCGATTCAATTTCACTGCCACCTTTCACTGCGTCTGTGCACAGCCCTTGGCCAGTCCCCAAGTTCAGAGCTGGCAGGGGGGTGCGCCAGAAGGTTCGGGGGTGAGCAAAGCAATACCAGAAGAAGGGGGTCGTGGGTCAGAGCTGCAGGGGTGTGTTCCGTTTCAATCCACTCCCAGCGTTCATTGTGTCTGCGCACAGCCCTTGGCCAGTCCAACGTTCAGAGCTCGCAGGGGGGGGGTGTGGAGGGTGCACGAGCATGGTCGGGGGGGAGCAATGCAATACCTTAAGATGAGGGTCGTGGTTCAGACCTGCAGGTGTGTGTCCCGATTCAAGTCCACACCCACCCTTCACTGCTCTGCGCACAGCCCTTGGCCAGTGCCAAAGTTCAGATCTGGGGGGGGGGTGCGCGAGTCGGGTCGCGGGCAGAGGAATGCAATACCTGAAGGTGGGGATCATGGGTCAGACCTGCAGGGGTGTGTCCCGATTCAAGTACACTCCCACCGTTCACTGTGTCTGCGCACAGCCCTTGGATAGTCCCAAAGTTCAGAGATGTCGCGGGGGGGTGGGGGGGGTGTGCTCGAGCCGGGTCAGGGGCAGCAATGCAATACCTGAAGATGGGGATCATGAGTCAGAGCTGCAGGGGTGTGTCCCGATTCAGGTCCACTCCCACCGTTCACTGCGTCTGCGCACAGCCCTTGGCCAGTCCCAAAGTTCAGAGCGGGCAGGGGGGAGCACGAGCTGGGTTGTGGGGGAGCAATGCAATACTTGAAGATGGGGATTGTGGCTCAGAGCTGCAGGGGTGTGTCCCGATTCAAGTCCACTCCCAGCGTTCACTGTGTCTGCGCACAGCCGTTGGCCAGTCCCAAAGTTAAGAGCTGGCGGTGGGGTGCGCAAGCCGGGTTGGAGGGGGAGCAATGCAGTACCTGAAGATGGGGGTCGTGGGTCAGAGCTGCAGGGGTGTGTCTGAATTCAAGTCCACTCCCAACGTTCACTACGTCTACGCACAGCCCTTGGCCAGTAGCAAAGTTCAGAGCTGGTGTGGGGGGTGCGCGAGCCGAGTCCCGGCGTGGGGGAGAGCAATGCAATACCTGAAGATGGGGGTCGTGGGTCAGACCTGCAGGGGGTGGGGGTGGGGGCGTGCGCCATCCGGGGCGGGGGGAGCAATAGAATACATGAAGATGCGGGTCGTGGGTCATACCTCCAGGGTTGTGTCCTGATTCAAGTCCACTCCCACCGTTCACTGAGTCTGCGCACAGCACTTGGCCAATCCCAACGTTCAGAGCTGGCGAGTGGATGTGAGGGTTGCGTTGGGGGGGAGCAATGCAATGCCTGAAGATGGGTGTTGTGGGTCAGAGCTGCAGGGTTGTGACCCGATTCAAGTCCACTCCCAGTGTTCACTGCGTCTGCGCACAGGCCTTTGCCAGTCCAAAGTTCAGAGCTCGTTGGGGGGGCTTGTGGGGGGTGCACAAGCATGGTCGGGGGGGGAGGGAGTAGTGCAATACCTGAAGATGGGGGTCGGGGTTCAGAGCTGCAGGGGTGTGCCCCACTTCAAGTCCACTCTCACCGTCCACTGCATCTGCG
>NW_006400500.1:28971-29359 GCF_000299155.1 Elephantulus edwardii | reverse complement strand
CTGCAGGGGTGTGTCCCGATTTAAGTCCACACCCATGCTTCACTGAGTCTGCGCCTAGCCCTTGGCCAGTCCCAAAGTTCAGAGCTGGCGTGGGGGTGCGCAAGCCAGTTCGGGGGCTGGGAGCAATGCAATACCTGAAGATGGGGGTCCTGGGTCAGAGCTGCAGGCGTGTGTCCGGATTCAAGTCCACTCCCAACGTTCACAACATCTGCGCACAGCCTTGGCAAGTTGCAAAGTTCAGAGCTGGCGGCGGGGGGAGGGGGTGTGCGCGAGCCAAGTCGCGGCGTGGGGGAGTGCAATGCAAGACCTGAAGACGGGGGTCATGGGTCAGAGCTGCAGGAGTGTGTCCCGATTCAATTTCATTCCCACCTTTCACTGCGTCTGTGCA
>NW_006400500.1:27430-28702 GCF_000299155.1 Elephantulus edwardii | reverse complement strand
TAGGGGATCAGACCTGCAGGGGTGTGTCCCGATTCAAGTCCACTCCCACAGTTCACTGAGTCTGCGCACAGCCCTGGGCCAGTCCCAAAGTTCAGAGCTGGCAGGGGTGTGCAAAAGCCGGGTTGGGGGGGAGCAATGCAATACCGGAAGGTGGAGGTCGTGGATCAGACCTGCAGGGGTGTGTCCCAATACAAGTCCACTCCCACCGTTCACTTCGTCTGCGCACAGGCCTTGGACAGTCCCAAAGTTCAGAGATTTCGGGTGGGTGCTCGAGCCGGGATGGGGGGGAGCAATGCAATACCTGAAGATGGGGTCGTGGGTCACAGCTGCAGGGGTGTGTCCCGATTCAAGTCCACTCCCACCGTTCACTTCGTCTGCGCACAGCCCTTGGCCAATCCCAACATTCAGAGCTGGCAGGTGGGTGCGCGAGCCGTGTCAGGGGGGAGCAATGCAATGCCTGAAGATGGGGGTCGTGGGTCAGAGCTGTAGGGTTGTGTCCCGATTCAAGTCCACTGCCAGCGTTCACTGCGTCTGCGCACAGCCCTTGGCCAGGCCAAAGTTCAGTGCTGGCGGGGTGTGTGTGTGTGGGGTGCGCAAGCAGGGTCATGGGGGAGCAGTGCAATGCAATACCTGAAGGTGGGGGTCGTGGTTCAGACCTGCAGGGGTGTGTCCTGATTCAAGTCCACTCCCACCGTTCACTGCGTCTGCGCACAGCCCTTGGCCAGTCCCAAAGTTCAGAGCTGGCAGGGGGTGCACGAGATGGGTCGCAGGGGAAGCAATGCAATACTTGAAGATGGGGGTCGTGGGTCAGAGCTGTAGGGGTGTGTGCGGATTCAAGTCCACTCCCACCGTTCACTGCGTCTCCACACAGCCCTTGGCCAGTCCCAAAGATCAGAGCTGGCAGGGGGATGCGCCAGCAGGGTCGGGGGGAGCAAAGCAATACCAGAAGAAGGGGGTCGTTGGTCAGAGCTGCAGGGGTGTGTCCCGTTTCAAGTCCACTCTCAGCGTTCATTGTGTCTGCGCACAACCCTTGGCCAGTCCAAAGTTCAGAGCTGGCGGGGTCATGGGGGAGCAATGCAATACCTGAAGGTGGGGGTCGTGGTTCAGAGCTGCAGGGGTGTGTCCCGATTCAAGTCCATTCCCACCATTCCCTGTGTCTGCACACAGCCCTTGACCAGCCCTAAAGTTCAGAGCTGGCGGGGGGGTGGGGGGTTGGCCGTGCGCGATCCGGGTTGGGGGGAGCAATGCAATACATGAAGATGCGGGTCGTGG
>NW_006400500.1:25426-26547 GCF_000299155.1 Elephantulus edwardii | reverse complement strand
TCAGAGCTGCAGGGGTGGTTTCGATTCAAGTCCACTCCCACCATACACTGCGTGTGCGCACAGCCCTTGGCCAGTCCGAAAGTTCAGCGCTGCGGGAGGGGGGGGGTGCGTGAACCGGGTTGCGGTGGGTGGGGAGGATCAATGCAATACGTGAAGATGGGGGTCGTGGGTCACAGCTGCAGGGGTGTTTCCCGAATCAAGTCCGATCCCACCATTCACTGCGTCTGCACACAACCTTTGGCCAATCCCAACATTCAGAGGTGGCGGGTTGGTGCGCGAGCCAGGTCTGGGGGGAGCAATGCAATACCTGAAGATGGGGGTCGTGGGTCAGAGCTGCAGGGGTGTCTCCAGATTCAACTCCACTCCCACCTTTCACTGCGTCTTCACAGAGCCCTTAGCCAGTCCAAAGTTCAGAGCTGGCAGTGGGGTGTGCACGAGCAGGGTAGTGGGGGAGCAATGCAATATCTGAAGGTGGGGGTCGTGGTTCAGACCTGCAGGGGTGTGTCCTGATTCAAGTCCACTCCCACCGTTCACTGTGTCTGCGCACAGCCCTTGGCCAGTCCCAAAGTTCAGAGCGGGCAAGGGGGTGCGTGAGCCGTGTCAGGGGGGAGCAATGCAATGCCTGAAGATGGGGGTCGTGGGTCAGACATGCAGGGGTGTGTCCCGATTCAAGTCCATTCCCACCATTCACTCACTGTGTCTGCACAGAGCCCTTGGCCAGTCCCAAAGTTCAGAGCGGGCAAGGGGGTGGGTGAGCCGTGTCAGGGGGGAGCAATGCAATGCCTGAAGATGGGGGTCGTGGGTCAGACATGCAGGGGTGTGTCCCGATTCAAGTACATTCCCACCATTCACTCACTGTGTCTGCACACAGCCCTTGGCCAGCCCTAAAGTTCAGAGCTGGCGGGGGGGGGGGCGTGCGCGATCCGGGTCGGGGGGAGCAATGCAATGCATGAAGATGCGGGTCGTGAGTCATACCTCCAAGGGTGTGTCCTGATTCAAGTCCACTCCCATCGTTCACTGTGTCTGCGCACAGCCCTTGGCCAATCCCAATGTTCAGAGCTGGCAGGTGGGTGCGAGAGCCGGGTCGGGGGTGAGCAATGCAATGCCTGAAAATGGGTGTC
>NW_006400500.1:11037-21155 GCF_000299155.1 Elephantulus edwardii | reverse complement strand
GGGGGGGTGGCAATGCAATACCTGAAGATGGGGGTCATGGGTCAGAGCTGCAGGGGTGTGTCCTGATTCAAGTCCACTCCCACCGTTCACTTTGTATGCGCACAGCCCTTGCCCAGTCCCAAAGTTGAAAGTTACGGGGGGGGGGTGTGCTCGAGCCGGGTCAGGGGGAGCACTGAAATACCTGAAGTTGGGGTTCGTGGCTCAGAGCTGCAGGGGTCTGTCCCGATTCAAGTCCACTCCCACCGTTCACTGCATCTGTGCAGAGCCCTTTGCCAGTCCCAAAGTTCAGAGCTGGCGGGGGGTGCTCGAGCCGGGTTGGTGGGGAGCAATGCAATACCTGAAGATGGGGGTCGTGGGCCAGAACTGCAGGGGTGTGTCCAGATTCAAGTTCACTCCCACCGTTCACTGCGTCTGCACACAGCCCTTGGCCAGTCCCAAAGTTCAGAGCTGGCGGGGGGGCGGTGTGCAAGCCGGGTCGGAGGGGTGGGTGGCAATGCAATACCTGAAGTTGGGGTCATGTATCAGAGCTGTAGGGGTGTGTCGCGATTCAAGTCCACTCCCACCATTCACTTTGTATGCGCACAGCCCTTGCCCAGTCCCGAAGTTCAGAGCTTGCAGGGGGGTGCACGAGCCGGGTCGGGGGGGGGGAGCAATGCAATACCTGAAATGGGGTTCGTGTGTCACAGCTGCAGGGGTGTGTCCCGATTGAAGTCCACTCCCACCGTTCACTGCGTCTGCGCACAGCCCTTGGTCAGTCCCTAAGTTCATCGCTGGTGGGGGGTGCGCGAGCCGGGTCGGGGGAGAGCAATGCAATACCTGAAGATGGGGGTTGTAGGTGAGAGCTGCTGGGCTGTGTCCCGATTAGCATTTCTTTTCTTAAGTTTCCATTTATTAATTCTTGCACTTTTCTCCCTGCCCACACCACTCCCCTCCCCACCTCTTGTCTTTGTAAAGGAAAAGAAAAATTCTTTCTTATACACTCCCTACGCTCAGGTCCATTCCACTATGCAGCCTTCATTCTGGACTCTTGTCATGACAATAATACCTAATTACATATCCCTTCTAAACAGTTCTCTCCCTCATCTGTTTCAATGCATACATTATTTATCCCATCTTTCTCAGTCTCCCCCGAACCCTTATGTCAGTCTCATTTTACAACAGTGGTATTATGCAGTATCTGTCCTTTTGTGACTTAGATATTTCCCTCAGCATAATGTCCTCCAAGGTCATTCATTTTGTATAATATTTCATGAGTTCTTTGTTTTTCAGCGGTGCATAATATTCTATTGTGTTATTATACCATAGCTTCTCTATCCATTCATTTTTTGATGAGCACTTGGGTTCTTTCCAACTCTTTGCTATTGTGAACAAAGCAGCGATAAACATGGGTGTGCATATATCTGCTTGGGTGGCAGTTATGGTATCTTTGTGGAATATCCCAGTAGTGGAATTTCTGGGTCTAACGGAATTTATATTTTCAACTTTTTGAAGGCCATACTGCCTTCCATAGTAGTTGCACCATTTAACGTTCCCACCAACAATGAATAAGGGTTCCAGTTTCTCCACAACCTGGCCAGCATTTGTTGCTTGCTACTTTGTTAAGTTTTGTTATTCTTACTGGGGTGAGATGCTATTTCATAGTTGTTTTGCAATTCTCCTTCTATCATCTCTAGTCATTGTTCATCTTTCTGATGCATAGTACGTAATTGCAAAGACAATGGCCTGGATTAGGCACATCTTAGTTTTCAGACAGACATTGTTGCTTCACAGTACTCTGGATATGTCCCTGACAGCAGACTTTCCCAATGCAGTTCACTTTTTGATTTCCTGACTGCTGGTACAAAGAATGTTGATTGTGGAGCCAAGCAAACTAAAGCTGTTAATAATCTTAATCTCTTCACCATCTGTCATGTTGCTGCCAATTGGTCTAGTGGGGAGAATCTTTGTTTTCTTGATACTGAATTTCAATCCATATTGAAGGCTGCAGTCCTTGACCTTCTGCAGCAAGTACTTCAAGTCCTCCTCACTTTCAGCAAGCAAGGTTGTGTCAACTGGATAACGCAGGTTGTTGATGAGTCTTCCTCTGATCTTAATGCCACATTCCTCTTCACAGAGTCCAGCCTCCTGAATGATCTGTTTGACATATAGATTGAAAAGGTATGGAGATAGGATACATCCCTGACATACACCCTTCCCTATTTTGAACCTTGCAGTATTTCCTTGCTCTATTCTGATAACTGCCTCTTGGTCCAAGTATCGGTTTTGCATAAGCACTATCAAGTGTCTGGGATTACCATTCTTTTCAGAGGTAGCCACAGTTTGTTGGGATCCACAAAGTCAAATGCAACACTGATAGACATTCTTCTGGTGCTCTCTCTGATTTTAACCAAGATCCATCTAATATCCATAATATCCCTAGTACCATGACCTCTTCTAAACCCAGCCTGCACATCTGACAGTTTTCTATTAATGTGCTGTTCCAGTTGTTTTTGGATAATTTTCAGTAGAATCTTGCTTACATGTGATAATGATTATATTATTCAATAATTTCTTCACTCTGTTGGGTCACCCTTCTTTGGAATGGAAACAAATATGGCTCCCTTCTAGTCAGTTGGCCAGGTGGTTCTCCTCCACATTTATTGGCACAACTTGGTGAGTGCATTCAGGGAAGCGTTTGTTTGTTGAAATATGTCAATTGGTATGCTGTCCATTCCTGGGGCTTTATTTTTTTGCCAATTCCTTCAGAGCAGCTTGAACTTTTCATCACCATTGCCTCTTAGTCATATGCTGTTTAATATAATTATTTTGTGTAAGCCAATTCTACATGAGTTAAAATTGAGAAAGGAGGGTTATTAGGGTTGCATCCTCCCTCCATACCTATTCAATCTGTATGCTAAGCCAGTTAGTTATTCGAGAAGCAGAACTCTTTGAAAAAGAGTGTGAAAAAAAGAGTGTGGCATCATTATGCAGATGACACAATCTTGTTTGCTGAAAATGAGGGGGACTTGAAGCATTTGTTGTAGAAGATCAGAGAATACAGTTTTCAATATGGATTGCATCTCAATGTCAAGAAACAAAAATATTTACCACTGGACCAATAGGCAGTATCATGATAGGTGGAGAAAAGATTTAAGTTGTCAACAGTTTCATCTTGGATCCACAATCAACACCATCATCAGTGAGGAAATCCAGAGACATATTACATTAGGAGAGTCTGTAGTCAGAGACCTCTTCAAATTATTGAGGATCAGTGATGTCAGTTTGAGGAATAAAGTGTGTGTAATTCAGACCATGGTCTTTCCAATCCTTTGCTATGCCACTGAGAGTTAGACAGTGAGAAGGATGACAGAAGAAGAATTGATACCTTTGAACTGTGGTGTTGGAAAAGAGTACTGAATATTCCATGAACTACCAAAAGAACAAATATATCTTGGAGAAAGTATAACCAAAGTGTTCCTTGAAGACAAAGATAATAAAGCTTTGCTTCACATACTTTGGGCATGTTGCTAGGAGAGGCTTTTCCTTGGAAAGGAGCCTCATGCTTGGAATGGCAGATGGTTGCTGAAGGAAAAGAAGACCGTCAACCAGGTGGATTGACACAGTAACTAACACAATGGACTCTAGTGTGTCAGGAAGTGTGAGTGGCACAGTATAGGACAGGGTTCAGATCTGTTGTTCATAGGGTGAGCAGTGATCATAACAGCACATAACAACAAACAATCTGATCATTAGGCCAAGCCCAAGGCAAATCCTAACCCTAGCCCAAGTCCATGACTAACTCTAACCCTAAAGCAACCCTTAATACTTAGTCTATCCACTAACTCTACCCCAGCTAAATCTCGATATTAATTTTGGACACATCCTAGGCCAATCTTTTGAACAACCCCTAACTCTAATACTATCACTAACCTTATTCTTAACCAGAACACCTAACTCTAACCTGGATCCTAGCACTAACACTAAGGCTGCATGTATCTCACTTGTAAACCTGACCAAGGTCAAGATATAATACTAGTCTAATTGCTAAACCTTATTACTAATCTTAATGGTTGTTGTTGTGTATCACAGAGTCAGAACCGATCCAGGAGCTGACCCTATGGTGGGTTTTCAAAGGCAGTTAATCAAAAGGGAGGAAAATGCCCATCTTTCTCCTGTGGAATTTTAAAGGTTAATCAGACAATATCTCTAACAATACCTAGCCTTAACCTGTTATACTAACAAGTGGTGTTAGCTGAGACTTGGCTTTTAAAGCCTTTACCTTAGCCCCCTCTGGTCTTTGGCTCTCTTAACTGCAGACATATGATCTTGCAGATCATCAGCCACTGTGTGACTAGGAAGAGAGAGAGAGAGAGAGAGAGAGAGAGAGAGATTGATTCCCACACTGAGCAGGAAGACTTGAGGGAGATTGGAGCAAGACCCTTGTGGTAAGATCCTAGTGATGGTGGTGGAAAGACTGGGTAATTACTATGAAGAAATTGGCAAAGTGTAACCAGAGGAGCAATGAGATAAAGGCTATAGTGAAAGGTTTTACTCTTCTTGACAGATAATTGAAAGAGAAGCTGATTTATAACTGTTCTAAGGCGTTTCTTCCTGGATGATTTGGATTTGACTGCTGAACTGAAACCAAGTCTTTCACTAATTTATGAATTTGCTGTTAATCTGGCTTGGGAGTACTGAACTAAACCTGGACTTGAATTGTGAGATATCATTTGCCTCTGCCCCCCTCCAACCTATTTTCCTAATAAACCCCACTCTTGGTACTAAAGCTTTGAGTAAAGTTTGTGAGTCACCAACAAAAATAAAACTTAATGATTTTTACAATATTGGTAGAAATAGGTACAGGAGCACAGGTGGTGGCATGTCTCACCTAGCAGCTCTGTTTGCTGCTATTGATATTATTGATGGGGAAAGTTCCACTTTATACAGCGTGTAGAAATCAGCCTTCACTACAGCCACTCCCATGTTTTAACTGCTCCTTTTGCACAACCCTCCCCTAACCTTAAGAGTATACCAGGGAAGGAATCGTGACATAGTCACACAATAGGTTATTATGCATCACTAAAAATTATTTTAAAAATTATGAAAAGCATAATGTACAACATGTATAACATTCTAAGGGTGTAGGGTCAGCAAAGGAGAGGAAGATCCTGGATGAGATGGATTGACACAGTGACTATGGCACTTGTGTGGCATGGATTGAGGGCAAGTGTGTCAGAGACGGTGATGTTTGCTCAGGATAAGGCAAGACGCAGAGTTGTTGTTCATTTGGTCGCTATGAGTCATAGTAAGCTCAGTACATAACAATAAGGAAAGGTTTACATGCAGACACTGTCCTGGAAGGACAAAGGATGGAAATGGAGGATAATGGGGAATAAGAATAAGTAGATGAGTATACTGCGTGAGAGAAAGGCAATATGCAAAAATGAAATATAATGCTAACTGTGATGTTATTGTTTTTGTTGATTGCCATTGAATTGAGCATGACTCATAGCAACCCTATGAACAAAAGGCCTGAAGCCTTTCTATAATTGTTGACATTTATCAAAGTTCATAGAGTTTCCAGAGGCATGTTGTTTAGGAAGTGGATGCCACTTCTCCTATTAAATAACTGTGATAGGAAATGTTATAAGCCTAAAAGGAAGTCTAGTAAACCCTAACACTATTTCTTAAGTTACATACTACCTGTTAATGTCAAAGATAAAGAATTCAAGAATTTTACAGCTCTTACAATCTAAAATTGATGAAACATGCAACATACATCAATGTTGTTGTTATGATATGTTATCAAGTCACTTGGGACTCATATTGACCCTATGTATAACTGTTCTGAACTCTGCTCTATCTTGAGCCAACCTCATTTTCTCTGACACACCTACTCCAGTAACTAAGTCAATCCATCTAATTGGGGGTCTTCCTCTCATGTGCTGTTTCTTCTCCACCCTTCCAAGCATGATGCCCCTCTCCAAGGACTGGTCCCTCCTTGCAACATGTCCACAGTATGTCAGATAGAGTTTCAAAATTCTTGCTTCCCAGGAGCAATAATCACTGGTAATTGGAATTAAAGAGTTGGAAACAAGGAAGCTTTTGTAGTTGAGAATATAAAGCTATGGGATAGAAATGACACTTGAGAAAGTACGACCCATGACTTGGTTATGGTAAATATTCTGTTAATAACATAATAAATGCTTATACGATGGCCTTGCCAAATAAAATACACAGGAATCAAATCCATTATGTCTGTAGAAGGAGACACTGGTGAAATTCAATACCAATTAGCAGGAGGCTAGAGGCAGACTATAGAAAAGTCTTTAATTATATGCAAGTTCAAGTGGGAGTGGAAGAAAATGAATATAAATATACTAAAGCTAAAGTATGATGTTAAATATGTTGTTAGGTGCTGTCACCTTAACTGTGACTCATAGTGGTACTACAAACAACAGATTGAAACCTTGCTCTATCAGGCACCATTCTCATCATATCTGCCATGATTTGGTACATAAAAACTAATGACTGAAGACCAGATGTGAAGAAAGCAAAAGGTGATTAAAAATGCAGGATTGAAAGAAAAGACAAAAATGTTTGTCAGAAGACTCTGAAACTCTCTTTAATGTAGAGTAGCTAAAGCCAACAGAAAAAATAATAAAGAGAACTGAACAGAAGATTTCAAAGGGCAACTGAGAAAATAATGTTATGTGTTTTAAAACTTTTAGAAATAGGAAAACATAATTGATTTTTCCCAGACTGAAAGTATTTGGGAGGAAAAAGTGAAGGCTTGATTTGCAATAGTAAAGGATTCCATGGATATTACACAAAAAGCATCAAAGAAAGATGGAGAAAAAAAGTCATGAAAACATCAATAAGAACTGGTTGATGTTCCACCATGTCAGTAGATAGTATATGGTCAAGAACCAATGACATTATGCCGCTGGAGAGGCAGGATGTGCTGTACATGGTGCTGGAGCTGGCCATCGCTGCGCTGTCGGAGGTGGGCAACATGCTGGTGTGCTCCGCGGTGGGCACATCAAGCACACTGCAGACGCCCACCAACTGCTTCTTGGTGTCTTTGGCAGTGGCCAACGTGGCTGTGGGGCTATTTTCTATGCCCCCTTTGCCATCACCATCAGCCTGGGCTTCTGCACCGACTTTCACAGCTGCCTCTTCATTGCTTGCTTTGTGCTGGAGCTCACACAGAGCTCCATCTTCAGCCTTCTGGCGGTGGCCGTCGTCAGGTACCTGGCTGTCCACATCCCGCTCAGGTATAAGAGTTTGGTCACTGGGACTCGGGCAAAAGGGGTCATTGTTGTCCTCTGCATCCTCGCCTTTGGCATTGAATTGACTCCATTCCTGGGATGGAACAGCAGAGCCACTGCCAGAGAGCCTTTGGATGGAGCCACTGCACAGAGAGCCTTTGGATGGAGCAGTGAATGAAAGCTGCTGCCTGGTCAAGTGTCTCTTTGAGAACTTGGTCCCCATGAGCTGCTGTTTGTTGTTGTTATGTGCCATCGAGTCGCTTGTGACTCATAGCAATCCTATGTACAACAGCCCTAAACTCTGCTCTGTCCTGTGCCACTGTCTCTGACACTCCCATCCAGATCATCCCAGTCACTGAATCAATCCACCTCATAGTGGGCCTTCCCCTCCTGCGCTGTCCCTCCACCCTCCCAAGCATGATGTCCTTCTCCAAGGACCGGTATCTCCTCACAACAGGTCCAAAGTATGTTAGGCGGGGGCTCAGAATCCTTGCCTCCAAGGAGCCACCCGGTTTAACCCTTTCCAGGACAAATCTGTTTGTTTTCCTAGCAGTCCATGGTATTCTCAATACTCTTTTCCAGCACCACAGCTCAAAGGCATCAATTCTCCTTCTATCCTCCTTGGTCATTGTCCAACTCTCTGATGCATAACAAGTGATTGCGAAGACCATGGCCTGTATCAAACACACCTTAGTCTCCAGGGAGACTCCATTGCTCTTCAGTACTTTGGAGAGGTCCCTAACAGCAGACTTTCCCATGGCAATGCACCTTTTAATTTTCTGGCTACTGGTGCCAAGACTGTTGACTGTGGAGCCAAGCAAACTAAAGCTGTGTACAATCTCAATCTCTTCACTATCCGTCCTGAAGCTGCCAATTGGTCCAGTGGTGAGATCTTTGTCTTCTTGACATTGAGCCTCAACCCATATTGGAGGCTGCAGTCCTTGACCCTCTGCAGCAGGTGCTTCAGGTCCTCTTCAGTTTCAGCAAGCAGGGTTGTGTCATCTGCATTATGTAGATTGTTGATAAATCGTCCACCAATCTTGACCCCACATTTCTCCTCATAGAGGCCAGCCTCCCGGATAATCTGTTCTGCATATAGGTTGAAAAGGTATGGAGATAGGATGCATCCCTGGCATACACCCTTCCCAATTTTGAACCATGCAGTGTTCCCTTGCTCTGTTCTGACGACTGCCTCCTGGTCCAAGTATAGGTTTCGCATTAGAACGATCAAGTGTTCTGGGATTCCCATTCTTCTCAGAGTCAGCCACAGTTTATGATCCACACAGTCAAATGCCTTTGAATAGTCAATGAAACACAGATAGACATCCCTCTGAATTCTTAGCTGAAAGCAGAGAATATCCCATGAGCTACATGGTCTATTTCAATTTTTTGGCTGTGTTCTGCCCCCACTCCTCATCATGCTGGTCATCTACATCAAGATCTTGCCGGTGGCTTGTGAGCAGCTGCAGCAAACTGAACTGATGGGCCATACCAGGACCACACTTCAACAAGAGATCCACACAGCCAAATCCTTGGTGATGATCATGGGGATTTTTGCTTTCTGCTGGCTGCCAGTACATGCTATCGGCTGTATCACTCTTTTCCAGCTAACCCACCTGAGGCGAAGCCCAAGTAGGCAGTCAACGTGCTAACTGTCACATGCTAACTCCATTGTCAATCCCATTGTCTATGCTGACCAGAGCAGAAACTTCTGATACACATTTCACAAGATCATCTCCAGATATATTCTGTTCCAGACAGATGTCCTCAAGAGTGGGAATGGGCAGGCAGGGGATACAATCTGCTCTTGATGTGAGCTTATTGCCCAGGATGTGGCCTCTTCAAGAAGATACAAATTTAGAATAAAGGATACGATATGACTGGCTGATTGTCAGTGCAAGATAGTTACACCTCACAAGCATATGGGCTGTCTCTCTTGAGTCTTTCCCTGAACTTAACCACACCTAGCTCATGCATGTTATTTGCAGACGCCAAGGTTGATAAATTTATTTTTTGGCATTTTTGGTTTTGTTTGGGTGCTCTTAATAAGTGGATGATGCTTACACTTGAATGGATTCTAAAAGACAGGGGTCTTTTTTTGTTTTGTTTTGAAGTTTGCATTTATGTAGTAGGAAATGATTGAAACCATTTTACTGTGAAACATTGTGAATTATTATAATGCAAGTTATTTTTAACTTGGATACAATGGAAAAATAAAAGAATATAATAAAATTGTACAGTTGTTCCTAGGAAGCAATAGAGAAAAAAAAGTAAAAAACCTGCTTCATTGAAGGAAATGACTCTTGTGTAGCATAATATTGTCAGATAATGATTTTTAGTTCTCTTTTTTACCAAAACAAGAAAATATATTCTAGAGGAAGTAACGGAAAACTGGGACCCCTCTGCTCCAGTTTCCATTTTCTCCTTTTTAAGCTACATAATGTGTCTGACTTCTCTCTCACGTTCAAGTTTGACCAAATTGTTGAAACTCTGAATATGAAAATTTTATGGAATAAAATTTTATGACTGTGAGTATTGTGTAAAAAAAGAATAAAACTTCTTAAACCACAAAAAAATATAAGAACCAATGGCATTAAAATAAGTTTAAGCTTCACTGGAGGCATTAGAAAAAACAAATTTCCGGCCGCCAGAGGGGAGAACACCACCGCCAGACAGGGTTCCACCATGAGAGGGGCCGGGAAAAGACCTGGGAAGAGCAACAGTCAGCCACCCACTGCGGATCTCCAGAGGAGCGAAGACTGTGAGATCCCAGAGGAACGAAGACTACCCGACACTGTGTGACCCCCCTGCAACCCACACCTGTGTGACCCTTAACACACAGGGTGCTGCTGCATAAACCCCCAGCAG
>NW_006400500.1:6256-10342 GCF_000299155.1 Elephantulus edwardii | reverse complement strand
GCCTGACATACTTTGGACATGTTGTAAGGAGAGACAGGTCTTTAGAGAGGGACATCATGCTGGGTAGAGTAGAGGGACAGCGCAGGAGGAGAAGACCCTCTATGAGGTGGATTGATTCAGTGACTGGGGTAATAGGGATCGGTGTGTCAGAGGCAATGAGATTGGCACAGGATAGAGCACAGTTTAGGGCTGTTGTACTTAATGAGATTGGCACAGGATAGAGCACAGTTTAGGGCTGTTGTACTTAGGGTCACTATGAGTAGCAATCGACTCGACGGCACATAACAACAACAACAACAACAACATCAAATTGGATCTGACTGATACAAGGGGAGATTGCTCCTCCTTCTCCAGCAGAGCATCTGTTGGAGTGTATTATATATTTTTAAAAAGGAAGAAACCAAGTCTGACGTATATCAGTGTCAGTTCTCACCCTATCCAAGAAACCAGTAATTCTCAGTATTGTACATGTTTCTATCTATGTTCTAAACCTTCGCAGGTATGCATAGATATAAACTGAGTGTGTACTTGAAATGTGTTCAATCTGAATTTATATGTCCTGTAAATATGAAGTATACACTAAACCTCAAAGACCAAATTCAGAAAAAAAAGTCATGTGGAAATATGTCATTATTATTACTATTTGATATTAAAATCGTGAAATCACAAAATAAATTTTTGTTATATGTCATTAAATTGTCTATGACTCATTGCAACTCAGTGAACAACTTTAAAACTTGCTCTGTCCTGAGCCTACCCCACCATTTCTGACACACGTGACCCCATTGGTACAGTCACTGGATCTTTCTCTTTTCACTTGTCCTCTACCCTTCCAAACATGATGTCCTTCTCTAAGAACTTGCCCCTACTAACAACATGCCTAAAGTATGGAATTTGGAGTTTTATAATCCTCTAAAAAATACTCTTGTTTCACTTTCTCTGGGACAGATCTTTTCCGGTTTTTGGCAGTCCATTCAGTACTCTTCTCCAGCAGTGTAACTCAAAGTTGTCTATTCTTTTGAGTCACAACTCTCTAAGAGCTAGGGGTTTTGAACATTTCTTCATATATTTGTCGGCCATCTGAATGTCTTCTTTGGTGAAGTGTCTGTTTATATCCTGTGCCCATTTTTTAATTGGGTTATTTCTCTTTATCTTGTTGTGGTGCTCAATTATTTTCTAAATTCTAGATATAAGTCCCTTATCTGACATGTCATTACCAAATTTTTTTCCCAGTCTGTGACTTCCCTTTTTACCCAGTTGGAGAAGTTTTTAGATGTGCATAGGGATTTGATTCTTAAAAGGTCCCATTCATCTATTTTATCCTCTCCTGGTTGTAGATTTTTCAGGATGCTTGGAAGACTGTTTTTGTTGTGGATTAGGACTTCCAGCGCTCTCCCAAGCTTTTCTTTAATGAAATGTATAGTCCTTGGTTTTAATCCTAGCTTGTGGTCCATGTTGAGTTGGATTTTGTGTATGGAGTGAGGTGTGTATCTTGCTTGAGTTTTCTACAGGTAGTTTTCCAATTTTGCCAGCACCATTTGTTTAAAAGGGTTGTCATTTCCCCACTTAACTCTCTGTCAAAAATGAATTGACCATTGGTAGTTAGGCTGATTTCTGCATTTTTTCTTCTATTCCATTGAACTATGTGTCTGTCATTATACCAGTACCATTCTGTCTTGATCACCATGGCAATGTAGTAGGATTTGAAATCAGAGAGTGAGATGCCTCCTACCTTATTTCTCTTTTTAAGGAGTGCTTTGCTTATTTGGGGCCTCTTTTCATTGCAAATGAAATTAGAAATTTCCTTTTCCATCTTGTTGAAGAATGGAATTGGTATTTGTATTGGGATTGCATTGAATGTGTAAATTCCCTTTTGTAGTATTGTCATTTTCACAATATTGAGTCTTCTTCACTCCAATTAGAATAGGAAAATTTAACAGAACAGAAAACAACATATGCTGGCTAGGTTGTGGAGAAGCTGGAACACTTATTCACTGTTGGTGGGAGTGTAAAATGGTGCAACTGCTATGGAAGGCTGTATGGAACTCTCTCAAAAAATTGCAAATACAGATACCATTTGACCCAGGAATTCCTCTACTGGAATATACCCTAAAGAAACCATAACTGCCACCCAGGCAGATATATGCACACCCATGTTTATTACAGCTTTGTTCACAATAGCGAAGAGTTGCAAACAACCTAAGTGCCCCTTAACAAACAAATGGATAGAGAAGCTCTGGAATATTCTCACAATGGAATATACTATGTTGCATTGAAAAATATGGAACTCATGCAATATTATTCAAAATGGTTGACCCTGGAGGACATTATACTGAGTGAACTATCTCAGTCACAAAAGGACAAATACTGCATGGTGTCACTGTTGTAGAACAGGACTGACATCAGGGTTGGGAGGAGACTGAGAAAAAGTGGAAAAATTATGTATACTGCATTGAAACAGATGAGGGAGAAAACACTTTAAAAGTGATATATGATTGTGTATTATTGTTATGACAAGAGTCCAGAATGAAGGTTGCATAATGGAGTATACTCGGGGGTGTGGGGGAGGGAATTGTACAGCAATGAAGGAGTTTTTCTTTTATTTTTCAAAGGAAAACATGAACTGGGGAGGAGGGGTGAGCAGGGAGAAAAATGCAACAGTGAATGAATGGAAATCCAAAATCTCTGTAAATGTTCATTAAAATTAATAAAATATTTTTTTTAAATGTCTATTCTTCTGTCATCCTCACCATCCAGCTTTCAAATGCATACCAAGTAATTTAAAAGACTACGACTTGGATCAGCCCCAGTTTAGTCTTTAGACTGGCACTGTTGCTCTTTAGCATTCTGGAGAGTTCTTTGATAGCAGATTTTCCCAGTGCAATTCACCTTTGGATATCCTGAATGCCAGTGCAGTTGTAATTGGTTATGGATTCAGCCAAGATAAACTAGTTAACAACTTTAATCCTTTCTCTTTCTATTATGATGCATTCTGTTAAATAATATGTTGTCAGTAGGTAGGGAGAGATCCTGTGGGTATCTGATGGTGATGAATTTTATAAAATAAAATGAACGGGAATGATTGTATGAAACACAATGTGAATGAGGGATAGCATAAAATACAATGTACTGGAGGAGGAGGAGGCGGGAGAAGGGAAAAAATGTGCAACAATGAATTAATAAAAACAGTGCCTTAAAAACACACACAAAAAATCTACAATGTATATGAACTTTGTAAGTAAACCAATATAAAATATTTTTTATTTATTTAAAAAATTCTCATAAAATATATTATTAACATTAATTTTATTTCTTTCTTTTAGCTGTCTCTAATGTGGAAGACTGAGTTTCAGAGCTCTGGTAGCCTAGAGGCACAAAGCTGTGCTGCAGTCTCAAAGGCACGAGGTTTGAAGTCACCAGGAAAAGGAGATAATCTTCTTCTGTGTGACTAACTGTATCTGAAATCCCACCAAATTGTCAGTTATGGGTCAGTTCTGACTCTAAGATACACAATAACAACAATATGATAGAGCAAGGCTCAGAGCTATTGTTCTTAGAGTCACCATGAGTCTAAGACAACTCGATGATACATAACAATAGCAATGTGGTATAAGAGACCTCTGGTGGCTTAGTGGTAAAGAGTTGTGCTGCTAACCCAAAGGTAAGATGTTTGAATCCATCTGGTGTTCTACAGGAGAAAGATGGGCAATATCCTTGTTTTGTGACTCACAGCTATGTACAATAACTCTGAACCCTACTCTATCCTGACCCAACCTCATTGTCTTTGACACAGCTACTCCCATTACCCCAGTCACTGAGCCAATCCATCTCATCAAGGGTTTTCTCCTTTTGCACTGTTCCCCTACCCTTCTAAGCATGATGTCCCTCCCAAAGGACTGCTCCTGTTTTACAGTGTGCTCAAAGTATGTCAGATGGAGTTTCAAATACTTGAGAAATTGTGTCTTCTTCTAGCCGTCCATTGTATATTCAATACTCTTCTCTAGCACCACAACTCAAAGGTATCAATTTTTCTATTATCCTTAGCCATTGTCCAGCCTTCTGATGCCCATAGCAATAAGAAAAAGA
>NW_006400500.1:3724-4611 GCF_000299155.1 Elephantulus edwardii | reverse complement strand
TTTTTTTTTAAATTGGTTTGCTTACAAAATTCATATACATTTCAACTTTCTGAAGGTAACAGTCCAGTTTTGCCAGCACCCTTTGTTGAAGAGGTTATCATTTTCCCATTTGATAGGTTTTATTTCCTTGTTGAGTATCAGTGGACCATAGGTATCTGGGTCCATTTCTGGGTTCTCGATTCTGTCGATTGTGCCTGTCACCATACCAGTATCACCTTGTTTTGGTTATGGCTGCTGTGTATTAGTTCTTAACGTCTGGGAATGCTATGCCTCCAAATTTTTGTTTTTCAGAAGTGCTTTGCTCTTTCCGGGTCTCTTTCTTCTCCAAATAAACTTGACAACTTCCCTTCCGATCTCTTTGAAATATGAATTTAGTGTCTGTATTGGGATTGTGTTCAACAGAAACTTTCCTTTTGGTAGGATTGTCATTTTCACAATATTGAGTCTTCCTACCCGTGAACGGGTAACATTTTTTTCTATTTGTTTAGGTCTTTTATTGTGTCTTGCAGAAATGTTCTGTAGTTTTCTTTGTACAGGTCTTTTGGATCTCTTTTGTGAACTTAACTAATGTTCACTCCCAAGTGTTTTGATTTGTAGCTGATGATCATAAGTGGTATTGTTTCTTGGTTTCCTTTTCTGAGTTCTTTTTGTCACTGTAGAGCAATCCCACTGATTTTTTTTTTATATTGATCTATCCACATCACACACCACACAAAAAAATAAACTCTAGGCAGATCAGAGATCTAGGCGTAAAGCCCCAAACCGTAAAGGTCATCAAAGACAAACTAAGATCAAATTTAGATGGCATAGTCTATGGTATAAATAGACTGTCAAATACAACCATAAATGCACACTCTGGAGAAGATAAAATTGATGAATGGGACCTT
>NW_006400500.1:0-1174 GCF_000299155.1 Elephantulus edwardii | reverse complement strand
ATTTATTTTTAAATATTTATTTTATACTGATTTGCATATGAAATTTGTATATATTGTGTTTCACACTATAGTTTATTCACACTGTGTTTCATACATTCTCATTTATTGTGTTTTATAAAATGTATCACTATTGAACCATTATCCTATCTTTTTAGATCCCAGATAGCTCTCACCTAGAATATCACTTAGAATTTTTACTGGAATAGATGGAACATTTTGCTTATCTTATTTTTGTGAATTTTTCTTTTCCTTTAACTCAGTCAGGATTTATTTCTTTTTTCTAGGTCCACAAACAAGTAACAGAATTCACCCCAGAGGGCATGGAGAGTTGACAGTAAGTTCCTGCCATACATGGTTGGCCCCACATATGACACATGATTGTCATACTTCCTCATTGGAGGCCAGGCAAGTCTGAGTGGGTCTAGCATGAATTCTCAGACTCCAGCTTAATTATGGTACTAGTGATGATCAGCTACTTTATAAGACCTTGGCTGCCAAGACTCTGAATTTTATTGTGTTTTGGTTTGTTTTTTGTAAGGCACACACACACATATGCATTAATTTAATTACCACCTTTTGGGTACCTGACAAGTATATTTTCCTTATAAATCTGTTATTTGTGTTAGGTTCTGACAGGAGAGTGTGTGTCCTACCCTGACACCACAGAAATTTCTGAAAATTTTCCCTCAAGTGTAGATCAGCTTTTGGATCTAATGACAGTGCTATTCTTTTTTTGTTGGAAAACTGTTTTTCAAATTCCAACTTGTTTCTTCACCTATCCTTCTTTACTTTCAACTTTATAGTACTGCATTTCCATTTGAAAGTTTAGGTGAGAGGAACCATGTGTGTGGAAAAGCAATAGACTACTTCTCTGTGCTGAAGGCTGATGAGATTAATGTCAAAGGCCTGGTGACCTCAGCACTTGAGAAGTGTGTGAATCTCATTATGGACAGGGAACTTATGGGGCTAAAAAAAGAAATACAATAATAATAAAAATCAACAGAATGGCAGCATATATGGTAGACATTTTGTGAGAAAATATGTCTTAATGTTTTATTTCCTAATTTATGGCAGATACGGAAGAATTTAAGGAAATAGCATTTGAGCCAGAGCCTATGGTGATGAAGGCAGAAGTTCAAGCTGCTTTGAAGGAAATAGCAAAAAATAAGGCCCC
>NW_006400499.1:32744-33259 GCF_000299155.1 Elephantulus edwardii | reverse complement strand
TATCTGACAGCATTGTTATAACATTGTCATAACATTATAATGTAATAACATTGTCATGCCATAACATTGTCATGTTATAACATTGTCACAACATTGTGATGTTCTAATTTTGCCATAATATTGTCCCGTCACAACATTGTCATTACATTGTCATGTCATAATATTGTCATGTCATAACATTGTCATGTTATAACATTGTCATAACACTGTCATGTCCTAATATTGTCATAAGTTTGCCGTGTCATAATATTGTCATGTCGTAACGTTGTCATGTCATAACATTTAAATGTCATAACATTGCTATAATATTGCCATGTCATAGCATTGTCATAACATGGTCATGTCATAACATTTTCATGTCATAAGTGTCAGGATGGATGACGAAGAGATTGAGAGTGTTCACAGCTTCACTTTACTCAGCTCCACAGTCAGCAGTCAGGAAATCAAAAAGCGTATCACGATGGGAAAGACTGCCGTTAGGGACCTCTCAAAGGTACTCAGGAGCAACAGTGTCT
>NW_006400499.1:30248-32129 GCF_000299155.1 Elephantulus edwardii | reverse complement strand
TTTCATAAAATTGTCATGTCATGACATTGTCATGTTATAACATTGTCCTGTTACAGCCTTTTAATAATATTGTTATTTTATAGCATTGTCATGTTATAACATTGTCATGTTATATTATTGTCATAATACTGTCATGTCGTAACTTTGTCATAATATTATCATGTAATAACTTTGTCATGCCATAATATTTTCATCTCATAAAAATGTCATAATATTGTTATGTCATAACATTGTCATGTCATAACCTTGTCATTTCATAACATTGTCATGTCATAAAAATGGCATAATATTGTCATGTCATAACATTGTCATGTCATAAACTTCTCATTTCATAACATTGTCATGTCACAACATTGTCATTTCATAATATTGTAATGTTATAGCATTGTCATTTTATAACATTGTCATTTCATAACATTGTCATAATATTGTCATGTCATAACATTGTCATATCATAACTTTGTCATGTTATAGCATTGTCATTTTACAACATCGTCATGTTATAACTTTGTCATGGTATAACCTTCTCATAACATTGTCATGTTATAACATTGCTATATAATTACATTGTTATAAAATTATTATTTTATAGCATTGTTATGTTATAACATAGTTTTCTCATAACCTTTTGATAATATTGTTAGGTCATAACATTGTGATGTCAGAAAAATGTCATATAATATTTTCATGTCATAACATTGTCAAAACATTGTCACGTCATAACATTGCCATGCCATAACATTACCATGCCATAACATTACCATGTCATAACATTGTCATAACATGGTCATGTCATAACATGGTCATGTCATAACATTGCCATGTCATAACATTGTCATGTCATTGCATTGTCATGTTATAACATTGTGACATTATAACCTTTTAATAACATAATGTTATAGCCTTGTCATGTTATAACATTGTCATGTCATGAAATTGTCATAAAATTATCATGTCATAACATTGTCATGTAATAATAATGTCATAATATTGTCATGTCATAACATTGTCATGTTATATCATTGTCATGTCATAATGTTGCTAGGTCATAATATTGTCATAACTTTGCCATGTCATAATAGTGTCGTGTCATAAATGTATCATAAAATTGTCATGTCATAATATTGTCATGACATGACCTTTTCTAAATATTGTCATGTCATTATAGTGTCATGTCATAAAATAATCATAAAATTGCCATGTAATAACATTGTCATGACATAATATTGTTATAAAATTGTCATGTCGTAACATTGTCATAACATGGTCATGTCATAACATTGTCATAACATGGTCATGTCATAACTTTGTCATGTCATAACATTGTCATGTTATAGCATTGTCCGGTTATAAACTTTTAATAATATTGTTATGTAATAGCATTGTAGTGTTATAACATTGTCATGTTATAATATTGTCATAATATTGTCATGTCACGAAAATGTCATAACATTGTCATGTCAAAAATGTGTCATGTCAAAAACTTGTCATGTCATAACATTGCCATGTCATAACATTGCCATGTCATAACATTGTCATAACATTGCCATGCCATAACAATGTCATGCCATAACATTGCCATGTCATAATATCATCCTGTCATAACGTTATCATGCCATAAAATTGTGATAAAGTTGTCAGGTCGTAACATTGTTGTCTAATACCATTGTCAAAATATTGTCATGTCATAACATTTTCCTGTTATAATATTATCACGTCATGATATTGTCATGTCATAATTTTGTCATGTCATAACATTGTGACAAAATTGTCATATCATAACATTGTTATGTTATAACATTGTCCTGTTATAACCTTTTAATAATATTCTTATTTTATAGCATTGTCATGTTATAACTTTGTCATATTATATTATTGTCA
>NW_006400499.1:28100-28721 GCF_000299155.1 Elephantulus edwardii | reverse complement strand
TTATAATATTGTCCTGTTACAACCTTTTAATAATATTGTTATTTTATAGCATTGCCATGTTATAACATTGTCATGTTATATTATTGTCATAATATTGTCATGTAATAACTTTGTCATGCCATAATATTTTAATCTCATAAAATGTCATAATATTGTTATGTCATAACACTGTCAGGTCATAACCTTGTCATTTTATAACATTGTCATGTCGTAAAAATGGCATAATATTGCCATGTCATAATATTGTCATGTCATAAACTTCTCATATCATAACCTTGTCATGTCATAAACTTCTCATTTCATAACACTGTCATGTCACAACATTGTCATTTCATAATATTGTAATGTTATAGCATTGTCATTTTATAACATTGACATTTCATAACATTGTCATGACATTGCCATGTCATAATATTGTCATGTCATAACATTGTCATGTCATAACTTTGTCATAATATTGTCATGTGGTAACATTGTCATATCATAACTTTGTTATGTTATAGCATTGTCATTTTACAACATCGTCATGTTATAACATTGTCCTGTTATAACCTTTTAATAATATCCTTATTTTATAGCATTGTCATGTTATAACTTTGTCATATTATATTATTGTCATAG
>NW_006400499.1:25001-26676 GCF_000299155.1 Elephantulus edwardii | reverse complement strand
TATTGTCTTAACATTGCCATGTCATAATATTGTCATGTCATAAAATTTTCATAAAATTGTCATGTCATGACATTGTCATGTTATAACATTGTCCTGTTACAGCCTTTTAATAATATTGTTATTTTATAGCATTGTCATATTATAACATTGTCGTGTTATAATATTTTCATAATATTGTCATGTCGTAACTTTGTCATAATATTATCATGTAATAACTTTGTCATGACATAATATTTTCATCTCATAAAAATGTCATAATATTTTTATGTCATAACATTGTCATGTCATAACCTTGTCATTTCATAACATTGTCATGACAATGCCATGTCATAACATTGTCATATCATAACTTTGTCATGTTATAGCATTGTCATTTTACAACATCGTCATGTTATAACATTGTCATGGTATAACCTTCTCATAACATTGTCATGTTATAACATTGCTATATAATTACATTGTTATAAAGTTATTATTTTATAGCATTGTTATGTTATAACATAGTTGCCTCATAACCTTTTGATAATATTGTTAGGTCATAACATTGTGATGTCATAAAAATGTCTTAACATTGTCAAAACATTGTCACGTCATAACATTGCCATGCCATAACATTACCATGTCATAACATTGTCATAACATTGTCATGTCATAACATTGCCATGTCATAACATTGTCATGTCATAACATTGTCATGTCATTGCATTGTCATGTTATAACATTGTGACATTATAACCTTTTAATAACATTATAATGTTATAGCCTTGTCACGTTATAACATTGTCTTGTCATGAAATCGTCATAAAATTATCCTGTCATAACATTGTCATGTAATAATAATGTCCTAATATTGTCATGTCATAACATTTTCATGTCATAACATTGCCATGTCATAATATTGTCATGTTATATCATTGTCATGCCATAATTTGCCATGTCATAATATTGTCATAATGTTGTCATGTCATAATGTTGCTATGTCATAATATTGTCATAACTTTGCCATGTCATAATGTTGTCATGTCATAATAGTGTCATGTCATAAAAGTATCATAAAATTGTCATGTCATAACATTGTCATGACATAACCTTTTCTAAATATTGTCATGTCATAATAGTGTCATGTCATAAAAGAATCATAAAATTGTCATGTAATAACATTGTCATGACATAACATTGTTATAACATTGTCATGTCGTAACATTGTCATAACATTGTCATGTCATAGCATTGTCATAACATGGTCATGTCATAACTCTGTCATGTTTTAACATTATCATGTTATAACATTGTTATAACATTGTTATGTTATCCCATTGTAATAATATTATTATCTTATAACATTGTTACCTTATTACATTGTTATAATATTATTGTTATAATATTGTCATGTCATAACATTGTCATGTTATAACATTGTCCTCTTATAAACTTTTAATAATATTGTTATGTTATAGCAATGTAGTGTTATAACATTGTCATGTTATAATATTGTCATGTCACAAAAATGTCATAACATTGTCATGTCAAAAATTTGTCATGTCAAAAACTTGTCATGTCATAACATTGCCATGTCATAACATTGTCATAACATTGTCATGTCCTAACATTGCCATAATATTGTCATGTCATGACATTGCCATGTCATAACATTGAAATGTCATAACATTGTCAT
>NW_006400499.1:23561-24389 GCF_000299155.1 Elephantulus edwardii | reverse complement strand
TCATAAACTTGTCATATCATAACCTTGTCATGTCATAAACTTGTCATTTCTTAACATTTTCCTGTCATAACATTGTCATATCATACCATTGGAACATTATAGCATTGTCATTTTACAACTTTGTCATTTCGTAACATTGTCATAACATTGCCATGTCATAATATTGTCATGACATAAATTTGTCATGTCATAATATTGTCGTGTCCTAACATTGTCATAACATTGCCATGTCATAACATTGTCATGTCAAAGCACGGTCATAACATTGTTATGTCAAATATTGCCATGACATAACATTACCATGTCATACAGTGTCATGTCATAACCTTCTTATGTGATAGCATTGTTATAACATTGTCTTGTGATAACATTTTCATAACATAATAATGTAATAACATTATCATGTCATAACATTGTCATGTTATAATATTGTCATAACATTGTCATGTCATAATTTTGCCATAACATTGTCATGTCATAATATTGCCATGTCATAACATTGTCATGTTATAACATTGTCATAACATTGTCATGTCCTAATATTGTCATAAGTTTCCCGTTTCATAACATTGTCATGTCATAACATTCTCATGTTGTAACTTTGCCATGTCATAACATTTTAATGTCATAACATTGCTATAACTTTGCCATGTCATAGCATTGTCCTAACATGGTCATGTCATAACATTTTCATGTCACAATACTGTCATAACATTGCGATGTCATAATATTGTCATGTTATAATAGTGTCATGTCATAACATTGTCATGTCAAAGCATGGTCATAACATTGTGATGTTAAATATTGCCATGACATAAGATTACCATG
>NW_006400499.1:21062-22404 GCF_000299155.1 Elephantulus edwardii | reverse complement strand
TTGTCCTGTTATAACCTTTTAATAATATTGTTATTTTATAGCATTGTCATGTTATAACATTGTCATGATATATTATTGTCATAATATTCTCATGTCGTAACTTTGTCGTAATATTATCATGTAATAATTTGTCATGCCATAATATTTTCATCTCATAAAAATGTCATAATATTGTTATGTCATAACATTGTCCTGTCATAACCTTGTCATTTCATAACATTGTCATGTCATAAAAATGGCATAATATTGTCATGTCATAATATTGTCATGTCATAAACTTCTCATACCATAACCTTCTCATTTCATGACATTGTCATGTCACAACATTGTCATTTAATAATATTGTAATGTTATAGCATTGTCATTTTATAACATTGTCATTTCATAACATTGTCATGACATTGCCATGTCATAATATTGTCATGTCATAATATTGTCATATCATAACTTTGTCATGTTATAACATAGTCATTTTACAACCTCGTCATGTTAAAACATTGTCATGGTATATCCTTCTCATAACATTGTCATGTTATAACATTGCTATATAATTACATTTTTATAAAGTTATTATTTTATAACATTGTTATGTTATAACATAGTTGCCTCATAACCTTTTGATAATATTGTTAGGTCATAACATTGTGATGTCATAAAAATGTCATAATATTTTCATGTCAAAACATTGTCACGTCATAACATTGCCATGCCATAACATTACCATGTCATAACATTGTCATAACATTGTCATGTCATAACATTGCCATAACATTGCCATGTCATAACATTGTCATCTCATTGCATTGTCATGTTATAACATTGTGACATTATAACCTTTTAATAACATTATCATGTTATAGCCTTGTCATGTTATAACATTGTCTTGTCATAAAATTGTCATAAAATTATCATGTCATAACATTGTCATGTAATAATAATGTCATAATATTGCCATGTCATAACATTGCCATGTCATAACATTGTCATGTCATAATTTGCCATGTCATGAAATTGTCACAATGTTGTCATGTCATAATGTTCCTATGTCATAATATTGTCATAACTTTGCCATGTCATAATACTGTCATGTCATAAAAGTATCATAAAATTATCATGTGATAACATTGTCATGACATAACCTTTTCTAAATATTGTCATGTCATAATAGTGTCATGTCATAAAAGAATCATAAAATTGTCATGTAATAACATTGTCCTGACATAACATTGTTATAACATTGTCATGTCGTAACATTGTCATAACATTGTCATGTCATAGCATTGTCATAACATGGTCATGTCATAACTTTGTCATGTTTTAACATTGTCATGTTATAACATTG
>NW_006400499.1:18107-20027 GCF_000299155.1 Elephantulus edwardii | reverse complement strand
CATTGTCATGTCATAAACTTGTCATATCATAACCTTGTCATGTCATAAACTTGTCATTTCTTAACATTTTCCTGTCATAACATTGTCATATCATAACATTTTAACATTATAGCATTGTCATTTTACAACTTTGTCATTTTGTAACATTGTCATAACATTGCCATGTCATAATATTGTCATGTCATAAATTTGTCATGTCATAATATTGTCGTGTCCTAACATTGTCATAACATTGCCATGTCATAACATTGTCATGTCATAATTTTGTCATGTCATAACATTGTCATGTCAAAGCATGGTCATAACATTGTGATGTCAAATATTGCCATGACATAACATTACCATGTCATACATTGTCATGTCATAACATTCTTATGTGATAGCATTGTTATAACATTGTCTTGTGATAACATTTTCATAACATTATAAAATAATAACATTGTCATGTCATAACATTGTCATGTTATAATATTGTCATAACATTGTCATGTCATAATTTTGCCATATCATTGTCATGTCATAAAATTGTCATGTCATAATATTGTCATGTCATAACATTGTCATGTCATTGCATTGTCATGTTATAACATTGTGACATTATAACCTTTTATTAACATTATCCTGTTATAGCCTTGTCAGGTTATAACATTGTCGTGTCATGAAATTGTCATAAAATTATCATGTCATAACATTGTCATGTAATAATAATGTCATAATATTGTCATGTCATAAAATTTTCATGTCATAACATTGCCATTTCATAACATTGTCATGTTATATCATTGTCATGTCATAATTTGCCATGTCATAAAATTGTCATAATGTTGTCATGTCATAATGTTGCTATGTCATAATATTGTCATAACTTTGCCATGTCATAATTTTGTCATGTCTTAATAGTGTCATGTCATAAAAGTATCATAAAATTGTCATGTCATAACATTGTCATGACATAACATTGTTATAACATTGTCATGTAACATTGTCATAACATTGTCATGTCATAGCATTGTCATAACATGGTCATGTCATAACTTTGTCATGTTTTAACATTGTCATGTTATAACATTGTTATAACATTGTTATGTTATCCCATTGTAATAATATTATCTTATAACATTGTTATCTTATTACATTGTTATAATAGTATTGTTATGATATTGTCATGTCATAACATTGTCATGTTATATCATTGTCCTGTTATAAACTTTTTATAATATTGTTATGTTATAGCATTGTAGTGTTACAATATTGTCATAATATTGTCATGTCACAAAAATGTCATAACATTGTCATGTCAAAAATTTGTCATGTCAAAAACTTGTCTTGTCATAACATTGCCATGTCATAACATTGCCATGTCATAACATTGTCATAACATTGTCATGTCATAACATTGTCATAACATTGTCATGTCCTAACATTTCCATAATATTGTCATGTCATGACATTGCCATGTCATAACATTGAAATGTCATAACATTGTCATAACATTGTCATGTCCTAACATTTCCATAATATTGTCATGCCATAACATTGCCATGTCATAATATCGTCCTGTCATAACTTTATCATGCCATAAAATTGTCATAATGTTGTCAGGTCGTAACATTGTCTCATACCATTGTCAAAACATTGTCATGTCATAACATTTTCATGTTATAACATTATCATATCATGATATTGTCATGTCATAATTATGTCATGTCATAACATTGTCACAAAATTGTCATGTCATAATATTGTCATGTAATAAGTGTCATGGCATAAAATTTTCATTAAATTGTTATATCATAACATTGTCATGTTATAACATTGTCCTGTTATACCCTTTTAATAATATTGTTCTTTTATAGCATTGTCATGTTATAACATTGTCATATTATATTATTGTCATAATATTGTCATCTCGTAACACTG
>NW_006400499.1:13460-17631 GCF_000299155.1 Elephantulus edwardii | reverse complement strand
CAATGACACTGTTCTGTAGTTTCCACACTCAGTTGGGTCACCTTTCTTTGGAATGGGAACAAATATAGATCTCTTCCAGTCAGTTGGCCAAGTGTATTATTGTGTGTGTGTGTGTGTTATCTTATTACATTGTTATAATATTATTGTTATAATATTGTCATGTCATAACATTGTCATGTTATAACATTGTCCTATTATAAACTTTTAATAATATTGTTATGTTATAGCATTGTAGTGTTATAACATTGTCATAATATTGTCATGTCACAAAAATGTTATAACATTGTCATGTCAAAAACTTGTCATATCATAACATTGCCATGTCATAACATTGTCATAACATTGTCATGTCCTAAAATTGCCATAACATTGTCATGTCATGACATTGCCATGTCATAACATTGAAATGTCATAACATTGTCATAACATTGTCATGCCATAACAATGCCATGCCATAACATTGCCATGTCATAATATCGTCCTGTCATCACTTTATCATGCCATAAAATTGTCATAATGTTGTCAGGTCGTAACATTGTTGTCTCATACCATTGTCAAAACATTGTCATGTCATAACATTTTCATGTTATAACATTATCATGTCATGATATTGTCATGTCATAATTTTGTCATGTCATAACATTGTCACAAAATTGTCATGTCATAATATTGTCATGTAATAAGTGTCATGGCATAAAATTTTCATATCATAACATTGTCATGTTATAACATTGTCCTGTTATAACCTTTTAATAATATTGTGATTTTATAGCATTGTCATGTTATAACGTTGTCATATTATATTATTTTCATAATATTGTCATCTCGTAACACTGTCATAATATTATCATGTAATAACTTTGTCATGTCATAATATTGTCATGTTATAAAAATGTCATAATATTGTTATGTCATAACATTGTCATGTCATAACATTGTCATTTCATAATATTGTCATGACATAACATTGCTATAACATTGTCATGTCATAGCATTGTCATAATATGGTCATGTCATAACTTTATCATGTTTTATCATTGTCATGTTATAACTTTGTTATGTTATCCCATTGTAATAATATTATTATCTTATAACATTGTTATCTTATTACATTGTTATAATATTGTCATGTCATAACATTTTCATGTTATAACATTGTCCTGTTGTAAACTTTTAATAATATTGTTATGTTATAGCATTTTAGTGTTATAACATTGTCATGTCATAATATTGTCATAATATTGTCATGTCACAAAAATGTCATAACACTGTCATGTCAAAAACTTGTCATTTCATAACATTGCCATGTCATAACATTGCCATGTCATAACATTTTCATGTCATAATATTGTGATGTCATAAAATTGTCATGTCATAGCATTGGCATGCCATAAGTTTGTAATTTCATAGCATTGTCAGGTCATAACATTGTCATATCAAAGCATTGTCATAACATGCTCATGTCATAACCTTGTCATGTCATAACCTTGTCATGTTATAACCTTGTCAATTTATAACATTGTTAAAACATTGTTATGTTATAATATTGTTTTAATATTATTATCGTATGATTTTGTTATCTTATTACATTGTTATAATATTATGTCATAGCATTGTCATGTCATAACATTGTCATGCTGTTATATTGTCATTTCAATACATGGTCATAACATTGTCATGTCATTACATTGTCATGTCATAACACTGTCCTGTTATAACCTTTAAATAACATTATAATGTTATAGCATTATCATGTTATAACATTGTCATAATATTGTCATGTCATAATATCACCATGTCATAAAAATGTCATACTATTTTCATGTCATAACATTGTCCTGTCATAACATTGCCATAAAATTGTCATGTCATAACATTGTGATGTCATAACATTGCCTTGTCATAGCATTGTCATAATATTGCCCTGTCATAACATTGTCGTGTCATAACATTCTCATATCAAAACATTGTTATCATATTGTCATGTCATACTATCGTCATGTCATAACCTTTGTCGTGTCATAAATTTGTCATAATGTTGTCATGTCATAATATTGTCATGTCATAATATTGTCATGCCATAGCATTGTCATAAAACGGTCATGTCATAAACTTGTCATGTCATTACTTTGTCATATTTTAACATTGTCATGTAATAACATTGTCATATCATAACATTGTCATGTCATAAAAATGTCATAGTATTGTCCTGTCATAAAAATGTCATACTATTTTCAGGTCATAACATTGTCATGTCATAACATTGCCATAACATTGCCATGTCATAACATTGTCATAACATTATCATGTCATACCATCCTCATGTCATAACATTGTCACGTCATAAAATTGTCATAGTGTTGTCATGTCGTAACATTGTCGTGTCATAACATTATAATAACATTGTAACAACATAACCTTTTCATGTTACAACATTGTCATGTCATAACATTGTCATGTCATAACATTGTCATGTCATAATTTCTTCATGTCATAATATTGTCACCAAATTGTCATGTCATAACTTTGTCATGTCATAATATTGTCATATCATTATATTGTCATGTTATAACATTTCCTGTTATAAAATTTTAATAACATTGTTATGTTATACCACTGTCATGTTTTAACATTGTCATATCATTGTCAGATTATAACATTGTCATAATATTGTAATGTCATAACATTGCCATGTTATAACATTATAATGTCATAACTATGTCATGTCATAATAGTGTCATAATATTTTCATAACATTGTCATGTCATAACATTGTCATAATATTGTCATGTCATAACATTGTCATGTCATAACATTGCCATGTTATAATATTGTCATGTCAAAAAATTGTCATAACATTCTCATGTCATAACATTGTCATGTCATAACATTTTCATTTCATAAATTTGTCATAACATTGCCATGTAATAACACTGTCGTAACATTGCCATGCCATAACATTATCATGTCATAATATTGTGATGCCATAAAATTGATGTCATAATATTGTCACTAGATTGTCACGTCATAACATTGTTATAACATTGTCATAACATGATCATGTCATAAAATTGTCATAATGTTGTCATGGCGTAACATTGTTGTCTCATAACATTGTCATAACATTGTTGTGCCATAATATTTTCATATTATAACATTGTCATATCATAACATTGTCCTGCCATAATATTGTTATAACATTGTCATGTCAAAACATTGTCATAATATTGTCATTTTATAACATTGTCATAACATTGTCATAGAATTGTCATGTCATACCATTTCCATGTCATAATATTGTCATAACTTTGTCATGTTATAACATTGTCATGTCATAACATTGTCATGTTATAATATTGCCATGTCAAAATATTGTCATCACATTGTCATGTCATAACATTGCCATGTCATAACATTGCCATAACATTGCCATGCCATAACATTATCGTGTCATAATATTGTGATGTTATAAAATTGCCATGTCATAATATTGTCACTACATTGCCACGTCATAACATTGTTATAACATTGTCATGTTACAACATTGTCATTTTATAACATTGTTAAAACATTGTTATGTTATAACATTGTTTTAATATTATCCTCTTAAACATTGTTAACTTATTATATTGTTATAATATTATTATGTCATAACATTGTCATGTTATAACATTGTCATGCTATTATACTGTCATTTAATTACATGGTCATAACATTGTCATGTCATTACATTGTCATGTTATAACATTGTGACATTATAACCTTAGTAACTATCATGTTATAGCCTTGTCATGTTATAATATTGTCATAACACTGTCATGTCATAAAATTGTCATAAAATTATCATGTCATAACATTGTCATGTAATAATAATGTCATAATATTGTAATGTCATAACATTGTCATGTCATAACCTGTCATAATATTTTCATGTCATAACTTTGCCATAAAATTGTCATATCATAACATTGTCATGTTATAATAATGTCATAATATTGTCATGTCATAACATTGTCATGTTATAACATTGTCATAATATTGTCATGGCATAACTTTGCCATAACATTGTCACATCATAACATTGTCATGTTATAACATTATCATGTCATTATTTGCCATGTCATAAAATTGTCATAATGTTGCCATGTCATAATATTGTCATGTCATAATA
>NW_006400499.1:11902-13149 GCF_000299155.1 Elephantulus edwardii | reverse complement strand
TGTTGCCATGTCATAATATTGTCATGTCATAATAGTGTCATGTCATAAAAGTATCATAAAATTGTCATGTCATAACATTGTCATGACATAACATTGTCATAACATTGTCATGTCATAACATTGTCATGTCATAACATTGTCATGTCATAACATTGTCATGTCATAATATTTTCACAGAATTGTCATGTCATAACATTGCCATGCCATAATATTGTCATGTTAAAATATTGTCATGTTATAACATTGTCATGTTATAACATCATTATGTTATAACATTGTTATTTTATAATATTGTTAAATTATAACATTGTTATGTTATAACATAGTTACATTATTACTTTGTTATATTATAACATTGTTATTGCATTGTAATGTGATAACATGGTTATGTTATAACTTACTTATGTTATAACAATGTTATAACATTTTTATCTTATCACATTGTCATCTTTTAACATCTTTATCTTATAATATTTTTATAATTTTCTTATGTCATAACATTGTCATGTCGTAACTTTATCATGTTATAATGTTGTCATGGTATATCATTATCATAACACTGTCGTATTATAGCATTGTCATGTTATAAAATTGTCATACCATTGTCATGTTATAGCATTGTCATGTCATAACATTGCAATGTCAAAATGTTGTCATAACATTGTCACGTCATAAGATTGTCGTGTCATACTATTGTCTGACAAGGACGTAAAATCAGTCAAGTTGGGAAACAACATCCTTTTTAGCAAATGGTGTTGGCAATATTTGAACACCATCTGCAGAAAACTCAAACAAGACCCACACCTCACATCATACACAAAACCCAACTTAAAGTAGATCAAGGACCTAGGACTAAAACCAAGGAATATATACGTCATTAGAGAAAAGCTTGGGAGAACCCCAGAATCCCTAATCTACCACATGAAGTCTTCTAAGCATCCTGAAAAACCTGCAACTAGGAGAGGGAAAAAAATAGATGAATGGGACCTTCTAATAATCAAATCCCTATACACATCCAAAGACTTCTCCAATGGGGTGAAAAGGGAAGCCACAGACTGGGAAAAATATTTGGTAATGACATGTCTGATAAGGGACTTATATCTGCGATTTACAAAATAGTCGAGCACCACAAGACAAAGGTAAATAATCCAATTGCAAAATGGGCACCAGATATGAACAGACACTTCACCAAAGAAAACATTCAGATGGTGAACAAACACTTGAAGAAATGTTCAAAATTGCTAGCT
>NW_006400499.1:8776-9349 GCF_000299155.1 Elephantulus edwardii | reverse complement strand
TGCATTACATGTCAAAATGAAGAAAAACAACTACAAACATTCATCAATAATGAAAATATGGAATGCACTAAGTATGATCTAGGGAAATTGGAAATAGTAAAAACTGAAATTTATCCCAAAATATCAATATTCCAGCCATTTGTGATCTGATATGAACTGGCATTAATCATTTTAAGTCAGATAATCATATGATATATTCTCCCAGGAATGACAAATTGAAGGGTAGTGGTGTTGCATTAGTTTTCCGAAGAACATTTTAGGATCTGTCCTGCAGTACAATGCTTTGAGGGATAGGACAATATCCATACACTTATAATGAAGACCTATTACTACAACTATTGTTCAAATATACTTATAATGGAGACCTGTTACTACAACTATCGTTCTAATATACTCCCTAATAACTAAAGACAAAGATAAAGAATTTGAGGATTTCTACAAAATTTTACTAACTGAAATGATCAAATCTGTAATCAAGATACATTAATTGTAGCTGGAAATTACGGATTTGGTGACACAAATGAGACTAAAAATGGAACAATAGAATTTTTCCTAATGAATATTTTATGTATT
>NW_006400499.1:0-6816 GCF_000299155.1 Elephantulus edwardii | reverse complement strand
TACCAGCTATAACTACAACAGGAGCTGTGGCCAAAGGAGAAAACCAGAGACCCAAGAGGAGATGGAGCTCACCTTGGGACTGCTATCCCTTGGAGCCAAAGATAGAAAGCACTTGCCTAAGTTGTTTGGTTTTTGGTGGTTGTTTGTTTTTTGTTTGTTTTTTTTTTACTTGAGGAGAACCATAATTGACAGGACCGGCATTTTCTAACACTTCCCTAAAACCATGAGGCTAAATAAAGTAAAGGCTGAACTGCCTTTGAGTGCTTTTCAGAAGCTGTCCTGACTGAGTGTATTACTACTACTAAACTGAATTGGAGCATTTAGACTTCCCTAATAACTTCATTGTGAGCTGTCAAAATGGATTTTAGATACAATAGAATAGAACAGTAAGAATGGTGTAAGGACGAGTAGCAAGAGCTGTAGGATTGTGTGAGACATGTCTGACTTCATGGGAATTGGTTTTGTGCTGTAGGTGCTGTCAATGGGGCAGTTCTCCACTGTAGAGGTGGGATATAGCAGTCCCCCATGTGGCCTTTGGGGTATTTTTGTTTGTTTGTTTGTTTTAATTTTTTTTTACACAGATGAAAAAACATGCTCATAAAAAGTGGAGACTTGATGTACTTACTGCAGAAGATCATAAGAATATAGCCTTCAATATGGATTACACTTCAACATCAGGAAAACAAAAGTATTCCCCACTGGACCAATAAGAAATATACAGATGGTAGAGGGGTGTTGTCAATAATTTAATTTTACTTAGATAAAAAAAATCCATGCCCATTGAGTTAAATATGACTCATAGGAACACTACAAAAACAGATCTGAATCCTGTGCCATCCTCATCGTCTCTGACTTGCTTGACTGTGGTTACTGTGTCAATCCATCTGATTCAGAGTCTTCCTCTCTTTTGCTATCCCACCACCTTTCCAATCGTGATGTTTCTCTCCAAGAATAGCCTCTCAAAGTAACATGCCCAAAGTATGTGAGTCAAACCTTTACCATCTTTGCCTCCAAGGAGCTTTCTGGCTGCACTTTCTCTAAGATATGTCTGTTGGGTTTTTTGGGTTGGTTTTTTTTTTCAGTCAGTTTCAATCTTTTATCCATCTATTATGATGTTGCCTACTGGACCAGTAGTGAAAATTTTTGCTTTCTTGACATTGAGATGTGATTCATATTGAAGGCAGTAGCCCTCGATCTTCTGAAGCAAGCACTTTCAAGTCCTCTCACAATTCAGCAAGCAAGGTTTTGTTAGCTGCTTAACACGGGCTGTTGATGAATCTTCCTCTGGTCCTGATTTCACATGCTTCTTCAGAGTCCAGATTGTTCAATAATTTGCTCAGCATACAGATTGAATAGGTATGGAAAGAGGATATAACCCTGACATAGATCTTTCTTAATTTTAAACCAGGTAGTATTCCATTGCTCTATTGTCACAGCAGAATCTTAGTTTAGGTGGAGGTTTCACATGAGCACAATTAAGTGCTTGGTTACTCCCATTCTTTTCAATATTAGCCATAATTTGTTATGATCCACTTAGTCAAATGCCTTTCTATAGTCATTAAGGCACAAATAGACATTTTACTTGCATTCTCTGCTTTCAGCCTGGATCCATCTGACATCAGCTTTGTTATCCCTGTTGCTACGACCTCTTCTAAATTAAACTTGAATACTTGACCCCGTTCTCTGCTTATGAACTGTTTCAGTCATTTTTTAAGGAACTTCAGTAACATATTCCTTGCATGTGATATTAATGATACTTTCCATGTTCTGTTGTATCACCTTTCCTGGCACAGGAACAAGTATGGATCTCATCAAGTCAGTTGGTCAGGCAGAGGTCCTGCAAATTTCCTGGCATGACTTAGTGAGCATGCCCAGGGCTGCATCTGTCAGTTGTAACATGGTAATTGGTATTCCATTGATTCCTGGGGCCCAATTTTTTACTAATGCCTTTGATGCAGCTTGAAATTCTTATTTCCTAACCATTAACTCTTGATCATCTGATATTGCCCAAAATATTTCAGTGTCAGTCAATTCTTTTTGATACAGTCACTCTGTGTATTCTTTCCATCTTCTTTTGATGCTTCCTAGATCATTTAAGATTTTCCCTCTAGTATCTCTGTATTGCAGCTCAAGGATTTGATTTTTTTTCTCAGTTCTTTTGGCTTGAATTTGTTCTTTAGTTCCTTTAGCTTAAGAAATGCTGAGCAAGTTTGGCCCTTTTGATTTTCTGAGTCTAGCTCTTTGCACATTTTAGTTTAATGCTTTGCTTTATGTTTCCACGCTGGCCTTTGAAATCTTCTGTTCAGCTACTATTTACTTTCCCCCTCTTTATTTTGGCTTCTCTAGACTCTAGTGCAATATTTAGGTCTCTTCTGACATTCTTCTTAGTCTTTTCTTATTTCTCTCTTTTTGTAATGACCTTTTACATTCTTTGGGGATGGTATTTTTTATATCCTCCTGCAGCTCATTTGATCCCCATTCATTAGTGTTCAAGATCTCAAATTTGTTTCTGAGATGGTTTTGAAATTCCATTGAGATAGACTTAAGGTCAAATTTTGATTGCTGTGGATTTGATTTAACCTTTTTTAGCTTTATTTTGAGCTTGTATATGAGTAGTTGATGATCTGTTCCGCAATCAGCACCTGGCCTACTTTTCACTGCCCATATCCAGCTTCTCTAATGATTTTTTCACAGATGCAAGCGATCTGATTCCTATGAATACCATCTGGTGAAATCCATGTGTAGAGTCTGCTTTTAAAATTCTTATAAAAGGTATCTGCAGTGAATAAATCATTGGTTGTATATATAATTCTCTCATTGTACTCATGTGTAAATTCAAATTGAAGTTAAAGATAATGAAAATAAATCCACAAAATAAAAATTTGCACTTATCCTACATGAATTATAAAAAAAATCATCTCAAGAACAGATTTGAAGCATTGAACATTAATGAACAAAAGACCAGATGAGTTGTGATATGATATCAAGAATATCATCCATGATGAAAACAAATGCCATTTTGACAAAGACAGAAGAGGATGAGGAGTTTAACTGAACATTTTAAAGCCAGCTTGTGAATACAAAGCAAAGCATTATAATGAAATATGCAAAGAGCTGGAGTCGGAAAGGAAAAAGAGAACTACTACTTCAGCATTCTCAAGGTAAAGGAACTGACCTAAAGAACAAATTCAAATGCCAAATTTAAATGCGTAAGGATGCTATGGACAAGAAAGTGATACAAGACTGAGGTGGCTGGCATGGATCGAATCTTGGAGTGTAATTGTTGAAAGGAGTGGAAAGCAGGGAGAGATATCCAAAGTACCCACTTTCACCTCGGACTGAGTGACAATGGGCAAGAAGGGAAAAGTCGGGAAGAGCCGGTGGGACAAGTTCTATCACTTGGCAAAGGAGACAGGTTACCGCTCCCGCTCTGCTTTCAAGCTGATCCAGCTCAATGGCAGCTTCCAGTTCCTGTAGAAAGCTTGAGACCTGCTGGACCTGTGTGCCACCCCAGGGGGATGGTTGCAAGTGGCTGCCACGTTTATGCTTGTGTCCAGTCTCATTGTGGGAGTGGACCTGGTTCCCATTAAGCCTCTTCCCAAAGTGGTGACACTGCAGGAGGACATCACGACAGACCGATGCCAACAGGCCTTGAGGAAAGAACTGGAAACCTGGAAAGCTGATGTTGTGCTCAATGATGGGGCACCCAACGTTAGAGCTAGTTGGGTCCACGATGCCTACTCAGAAGCCCATTTGACACTGATGGCTCTGTGTTTGGCCTGTGATTTTCATGAAGGTTTTCTACTCACATGACTATCTCTGTGTCCAGGCCACCAAGCCCCAAGCCTCACATCATGAACCTACAGAGATCTTTGTAGTCTGCCAGGGATTCCTGGAGCCTGACAAGGTTGTCAGTAAATTCTTTGACCCCAAATTTGCCTTCAAGGAGATTGAGGTTCAAGCCAAGACTGTTACTGAGTTGGTGATTAAAAGCTGAGGACTACGCTGAGAGAGACCTCACTCTCTGTCACTGGCTTTCCATCACTGATTTCCTGCGAGTTGCAAACTCAGTTGACTTCCTCTCCAAAGCCAGTGAGATCAC
Source organism: Elephantulus edwardii (assembly GCF_000299155.1). Classification (NCBI taxonomy): domain Eukaryota; kingdom Metazoa; phylum Chordata; class Mammalia; order Macroscelidea; family Macroscelididae; genus Elephantulus; species Elephantulus edwardii. Next base: position 2,714 of record NW_006400499.1, on the reverse strand, counting down.
AATAGATGGTGAGGAGTTGGCACAGCACCCAGCCACCACTGAGGACATCCAGGCATGCTGTCAGGTTATCAAAGTGTTGGGGCGAAAGGAGCTCAGGTCCCTGCTGAACTGGAGAACAAAGCTTCGGTGACACGTGGCCAAGAAGCTGAAAGAGCAAGCAAAGGCATTGGACAGCAACCTCAGCTCTGGAGAGGAGGAAGAGGATGATGAGGAAGAGTCAACAACTGGCACCATGAGGCAGCCCTCCAAAGATGAGGAAGAGGAGGAGGAGCAGGAACAGGTGAATCAGACTTTGGCAGAAAAGAAGACACAGGAGGTGGCAGAGCTGAAAAAGGAAAGAAAAAAAAGAAGCTACTCTGTGAGCAGAGAAAGCAGAGAGAACATGTGGAGCTGAAGATGGATCTATCTGCCTGGGGTTTCCATTGTGGGTGAGGGAGAGACTGGCATGTTCTGCCTTCGCAACATGGTCACCGGTTGTTAGCAGAAGTCACACAAGGGGATATGAGCACTGCAGACACTTTTCTTTCGGAACTGCCAACAGATGACATCTATGTATCAGATACTGAGGATAAGGAGGATTCGTCTTTGGATAGTGGCCTGGATCCAGAAGAGCTGGCCAGAGGTGAAGGCCGTCAATGTCTAAAGGACCAAAAGCGTGTGCAGTCTATTGAAGGAGATGATGATAATGAGAAAGAGGAAGTGAATCCACTGCTGGTCCCTCTAGAGGAAAAAGCAGTTCTGCAGAAAGAGCAAGCCACCTTGTGGTTCTCAAAAGAGGGCTTCGATGGGATTGAGGATGATACTGATGAAGCCCTGGAGATCAGTCAGGCCCAGTCATTGTATGAGAGTCATCGAAAGGGACAAGAATAGCAGCCACAGCCACAAGCACAGAAGCCTTCAAGTTTGAAGACTGAGAAAGTGACTCCCCAGTGCCATGATGAGTCTCCTAAGGGGACAGAAGCTTCTTCAAGGATAGACTGTCTCCTGAAGGGTACAAGGCCACCGCTACCCTTGGACAAGAAGATGACAGCTTAGAGAGTGACAGAAGTAGCAGTGAGGATGAAGAAAGGGAACCACGCCAAGGGAAGAAGCAGAGCAGGGGAGCCAAGTCAGATGATGATGGTTTTGAAGTCGTGCCTATTGATGACCCACTCAGACACAGGATACTGGGCCCTGAAGGCCTTGCTTCAAGTGCCATTATTGCTTCTTCCAAAAAGGCCAAGAGAGACCTCATAGGCAACTCCTTCAGTCGATACACATTTAATAAGGAAGAGGGAGAGCTTCCAGAATGGTTTGTGCAGGACGAAAAGCAGCACAAAATAAAATAGTTGTCTATTGACAAGAAGGAAGTGGAACATTACCGAAAACGCTGGCGGGAAATCAATGTACGCCCCATCAAGAAAGTGGCTGAGGCCAGAAAGAAAAGCAGGATGCTGAAGAAATGGGAGCAAACCAAGAAGAAAGCAGAAGCTGTGGTGAACACAGTGGACATCTCCGAACGGGAGAAGGTCACACAGCTTCGAAGTCTCTACAAGAAGGCTGGGCTTGGCAAGGAGAAATGCCAGGTCACCTATGTTGTAGCCAAAAAGGGCATTGGCCAGCTGGAGTCAGAGGGCATTTCAAGGTGGTGGACTCAAGGATGAAGAAGGATCAGAGTCCAGCAACGGAAGGAGCAGAATTAAAAACATAAGTCAAAGTGAGGAGAGAGCCATCTAGAAGAGTTTCGAGCTCTGGTCATGGCAAGCTCAGTCCTGCTCATGCTTCACTTGTCTGAAGGCAATCAGTGGGGGGTACTTTTGCCTCCCATTAAAGCAATGAGAAAGACTTCAGGATGCTGTTTATCCCCAGTCCTTCCATGAAAACAGAGCACTGGATGGGATGGCCTTTGTAAGCTATTACTGGGCAAGTGGACCCCTCAAGTTTACCTCTATAAAAGGTTACATTCTGCATGTTGGGGGGGGGGAGGATGCTATGGACAAAATATTGAATGATCCAGGAAGCAACAAAAGAAGATGGACAGAATACACAGAGTTCAAAAAAGAATTGGCTCACACAGAACCATTTTAGGAAGAAGAATATGATTAAGAACCAATGACAATAAAGTAGGAAGGTCAAGCTGGTTCTGAAGGAATTGGCAAAAAATAATGCTTCTATAGATGGAATACCAATTGGCACATTTCAACAAACAGATTTAGGCCTGTATGTGCTCACGAGGTTGTGCCAAGACCTGTTCTTTCTATCTATCTATCTATCTATCTATCTATCTATCTATCTATCTATCTATCTATCTATCTATCTATCTATATCTATTGTGTGATTGATCTGTTCAAATGTTCTTCATATGTATTTGTCAATATGAGTAGAGTAAGTTTCAAGGAATTTGTCTGTTTCCTCTAGGCTTTAAAATTCGTTACAGTATAACTTTTCATGATATTCTGATATTATAGATTTAATTTCATGTGGTTCTATTGTGATGGCACCTCTATCATTTCTGATTTATTTGTGTCTTCTCTTTGTTTTCTTTTGTTAAGTTTGCCAATAATTTGTTTATTTTACTAACTCTTTCAAAGAACCAGCTCCTGGTCTTGTTGACTGCTTCAATTATTTTTCTGTTTCTATCTCATTGATTTCAGTAGTTGTTCATATAATTCCCTTTCTTCTAGAGGCAGTGGGCTTAGATTTCTGTCCTTTTTCTATTTGATGTAGGTATCCTA
>NW_006400498.1:23087-33253 GCF_000299155.1 Elephantulus edwardii | reverse complement strand
CGACTCTACGGCACTTAACAACAACAACATGCAAAACCTATACTTGGATAAGGAAGTAGAAGTCAGAACAGAGTAGGGAAACACTACATGGTTCATGATCAGAAAATGTGTGTGTCAGGGTTGCATCCTACATCCATACCTTTTCAATCTATGTGCAGAACAGATTATTCAGGAAGCTGAATGTAACATCAGGATTGGTGGAAGATTCATCAACAACCTGTGTTATGCAGGTGACACAATCTTGCTTACTGAAACAGAGGAGGACATGAGGCATTTGTTGCAGAAGGTCAAGGACTGCTGTCTTCAATACAGATTGGAGCTCAACATCAAGAAAGCAAAGATTCTCACTACTGGGCCAGTTGATAGCTTCATGACAGACAGTGAAGAGACTGAGATTGTTAACAACTGGCATCATTATCCTTCAATAATTTGAAGAGGACCCTACCTGCAGATTTTCCCAGAGCAATAAGTCTCTTTATTTTCCAACCGCTGGTACTAAGGGTGTTCATTTTAAACCCAAGTAAGATGATGTGGCTTTACAGTTCCAATCTCTTCTCCATTCATCATGATATTGCCTATTGGCTGAAAAGTAAGAATCTTTATTTTCTTTACATTAAGATACAATCCACATTGAAGGCTGCATTCTTTAATTATATTACACCCTAGCCTATGGCAAAAATAGATTTGTAAACATAGCCAAAAATGTACAACTAAAAAGAGGGCAAAAATCGATGGATGGGAACTTCATAAAGTCAAATCCTTATGTGCATCAAATACATTCTCTCAATAGGGTTCATGAGAATAGAAAAGGAGAAGAAAGCAGAGAAAAGGGTAGGAGGCAATCACTACAATAGTAGAGTTTAGGAGACAGATGGGTGCATGAAAAACAACCCATATGAATGATTATATATAAACAGAAAATGTTATAAAATATTAAAAGTATTAGTGATTAATCACTAAATATACAAAATTCAATCATTTCTTCTCCAGCCTCATTTCTGTTACCAAACCAAAATTTCCAAATACTACTCAATCTACTTTGTTCCCACTTTTGCATTCCAGTCACAAATTAATATTACTGGATCTTTACTGTATATTTGGTCAGTTTAAGAATGAAAAATGTGCAAAGAACTGTAGTAAAGAATAAAAAGGCAAGAACTTTAAACCAAATTCAATCCTCTAGTTGCAATACTGAGGGGTACTATGGGGAAAAATCTGAATAAGGCAGAAGACATCAAAAGAATATTGAGGGACTACACAGAGTCACTGTACCAAAAAGAATTAGTAGACATTGAAATCTTTTCATGAAGTAGAGTATGGTAAAGACCTAAAGATGATGAAGGAAGAAGTTCAAGCTGGATCAATAGACAACATTATGATAGATGGAGAAAAGATTGAAATTGACAGTGGTTTAATCTTACTTAAATCTACAATTAACACCTTTGGTATCAGCAGTCAAGAGATCATAAAACATATTGTAATAGGAGAAAGGCTGCTGTCAGAGACTTTTCCAAGGAAAGGAATAGAAAGGAAGTCAGATTAAAGACTAAGGTGTACCTGATACAAATCATTATCTTTTCACCTGCTATGCATGTGAGAGCTGGACAGTGAGTAAGGATGACAGAAAAAGAGTTGATGCCTTAACGCGCTGAGGCTGGAGAAGATTACTGACTATCCCATGGCCTACCAAAAGAACAAACATGTACATCTTGAAGAAGGTACAGCCAGAGTGCTTCTTGAAGGCAAAGATGACAACATTTCATCTCATAGATTCCTTGTTTGTTGCTGTGTACCATAAAGTCTGAACTGACCCATAGCTGACCCTCTGGGTGGGTTTTCAGAGACAATTAATCTCAAGGGAGGTGATTTTCAGTCGTTCTCCCACAGAGCAGCTGGTGGCCTCTAATTGTTTGCCTTTGAGGTTGCAGCATAGCTTCTTGCCGTCAGGCCACCAGACCTCCTCACATCTCACATACTTTGAACATATTGTTAGAAAGACTATTACTTAGAATAAGATACTATGCTTGGAAAGGTAGAGGATCAGTGAGAGCGAGAAGAAGATGCTAAATGAGATAGACTGACACAGTGATTGTGGCAATTGGCTCATGGATGACAGAGATGATGAGATTAGTACAGAAAAGGACAGGATTCAGATACATTGTTCTTAGGGTAGTGATGACACCTACTCAACTCAATGGTACTCAACAAGAGCAGGTAGATCTCATGCTAATCAATGAGAGGCAGATAGTCAAAGAAGGAAGCTTTGGTGGCCTAGTGGTCAGAAGCTGTGCTACAATCCTGAAGGCAAACAATTTGAACTCACTATTTTTTCTGTGGGGCAAAAAAAAAATGGGCAATCTCCTGTTATGGAATTACTGCCTCTGAAAACCTATCAGAGGGGCAGCTACCAGGATGGTTTTTTGTTTTTTGTTTTGTTTTTGTTTTTTACTTTACCTCATAACTGTGAACTCCAACAAAAGCTTGGCCCTGCTGGAATAATTTCCTAGCATGACAAAACCAGGGGATTCTTATTTTTCTGTAGTCTTCCACTATGCACAATTCTTTGGCAGAACAAAGAGGGCCAAATCTGAGTACTTTCTCTGCATGTAACAATCTGTATCCTAGTTAATACTCACAATCGAACCCCATTTTCCAGGTGGGAAAAGAGGCTCGTATAGGTTATTTACCGCTCCAAGTCACAGAGGTCAAGCTGAGAAACATTGCTCACTCTCTGGCTGGAGTCAGGGCACAAAACTCATAAACCTTATGAGAACTCCTCAATGGAAAAGCAGTTCCTTTTCTTTCAATATATTTACTTCACGACCTGAAGTTAGGGTGTTCCTGGCCCCATTCAAGGATGAGAACCTGAACACCTCTGGTTAGAACAAACCCTACTTCAATCCCATAGACTAAGTAATCTGAACAGACAAGTCAGGGACTGAAAAGAAAAGTTATTAGTAAGTAAAAAATACAGAAATAATTTACTGTACATGACTGATAGCTCAGATTCTCAGGTCCAATAACCCCTCAAAGCCAGGTTGTGGTTTCACCAACACCCTTTGACAGCAGATGGAGATAATGTTTTTAAATCACAACACTGAGGAAAGGCTTGAGGCAAACATATAGTCACTGTCAGAGTGTGTTGTTGCCAACTAAGTTGTTGCTATTGTTGTTATGTGCTGTCGAGTCACCTGTGACTCATAGATACCCTATGTAAAGCAGCTCTGATGCCTGCCCTGTCCTGAGCCAGTTTCACTGACTCCATCACACCTACTACCCCTGTTACTGTATCAATCCATTTCATCTGGGGTCTTCCTCTTCTGCTCTTTCCCTCCACTCTTCGGAGCATGATGTCCTCTTCCAAGGACCAGTCCCTCCTGGCCAAGTGCCCAAAATATGTGAGACAGAGCTTCAAGATACTAGCCTCTCCAAGACAGACCTATTTGATTTCTTAGTGATCCAACCTTCTTCTCCAGCACCACAACTCAAAGGCATCAATTCTTCACCTATCATCCTTACTCATTTTTCAGCTGTCTGATGCCTAGCAAGTAATTGCAAACACCATGGCCTGATATCAGTCTCTAGACTGATATCGTTGCTACTCTGTACTCCGGAGAGATCTCATGAAATATTTTCCCAGTGCAATTTGTCTTTTGATTTCCTTACTGCTGGTGCCAAAAGTGTTATTTGTAGAGCTGGGCAAGCTGTAATTGTTAACAACTTTAATCTCTTCTCCATCTATCATGATGCTTCAAATCTTTGTCTTCTTTTTAAATTTTATACTGCTTTATTTACAAAATTTCAATGCATTATTTTTTACAAAAGATCTGATGTTGAGTTTCAATCCACATTGAAGACAACAGTCCTTCAGTACTGTATATAGAATGGTGACTCTAGAAATTCTTGCTTTAAATGGACATTTCTTTTTCTGCACAATAATTTTGGTTGTCTTTCTGAGTGTGTCAGTGTGAGAACACAAGCAGGTATTTCTGTAGCCTTACTGGGAGGCAACAGGATTCCATTTGAGGTCAGCAGCAGTACAAGTCTCCAACATGGTGAGAACCAGTTTCCCTTCTGGAACACGCCAGAGTCAAGTTAGGACATCGCTTCCAACCTAGAGATGTCACAGATATGACTTTCTGGAAATAGCATATTCGAGAAAAAGTGTGTGATCCAACCTGAGCTTTGCATTATTGTGTAAAAGAAAGCTACTAAATCTGAGGATATGTGAGTCTGGGAGAAGGTGTAGAAGAATCATGTAGCCCTTGCTCCCTGATTACTTGGGATCACGAGTTAAACTCTAGGAGGTGTGACATACAAAAGACTATGGGATGATGGAAAATGACCTGAAAACGAGTGTCTCATTTATGCTATTCTGTTTCTGAAGCAGTCTGGGAGGGTAATGGAGGGCAGATAGAGGGGGACAGTGGGATAGAACAGATAAGTTGATACTTATGAGAGCACACTAGAAGCTAGCAAGAGGGAAAACTTCTGAGAACACTGAGGTTCTACAAGGTAGAGTCTAGTTTACATCTGTTCTGGTTCTCGATTCCATGATGAGGACCCTGTCTCCCACAGACACTGGAACCTTGATGAGCCCTTCATGGTCTCTGAGTAGATGAAGGAAATCATACTCTCACCCTTCTTCTTGGACATCTCCTGCAGGCAGAGATTGGAGCTAGTGTATGAACCTAATGGAACTGATGGGCTATAGGGATGGAGCTGAGGGAGCCCTCCACACTGCTGTAACACCGGAAACACCATAAAAATCCTCTTCACATCCCTCCTCGTGATTCTCTCCAGATCATGTGAAACCTATGTCTCTAACCCTACAGACTCTCTCCTAGGTGAACTCTGCATTATAAAACCTCTTTCTGACTCATCAATCCTACATTTATTTTCTGCTGCTATTTTGACTGAGGACTCTATGTGCAAAAGGACTGGCATGGCCTGAGAGACAATATGATTTGTGGAGAAACAGTTGCAGATGATTATGGGGACAGATTCCCCAGGAAGAAAAACCTGCACATAGTTGGCAAGTATATTGTATCAGACAAGTGTGAAAAGGGTCCTTACAACAGGGTTCTTACGGGAATGGCTACTTTCTCAGGACGGGTCTTCACATATCCTGTAAAAGGTGGATACATAAAACAAAACAAAACAAAACAAAAACCATTAAAAGACTAGAGGAGTAGATACTGTGCCAGTTTAGATTATCAAATGTTATTTCCTCAGACGAAAGAACCCATTGTTGTTATGTGCCATCGAGTCCTCTACAACCCTATGAGCAGCCCTGAAGTCTGTCTTGTCCTCAGTCAGTCTTACTAATTCTGACCCACCAACCTCCATTGCCCTAGTCACTTTATCAATTAATCTCATCTGGGATCTTCCTCTCCTGTGTTGTTCCTCCACCTTTCCAATTATGATATCCTCCTCCAAGGACTGATCCTCCAAGCCAAGCGTCCAAAATATGTGAGACAGACCTTCAAAATCCTAGCCTCCAGGGAGAAACTTGATTTCCACCTCTCCAAGACAGATTTATTTGTTCTCTTGGCAGTCCATGGATGTTCAAGAATCTTCTGTAGCACTGTAATTCAAAGATATAATTTCTTCTGTTATCCTTATTCATTGTCCAACTCTCTGAAGCGTAACAAGTAATTATAAAGATGGTGGCCTGGATTAGGTGCACAACCACTTGGCCAACTGACTGAAAGAGATCTATATTTGTTCCCATTCCAAAGAAAGGTGACCCAACAGAGTGTGGAAACTATAGAACAACATTGATGATTTCACATGCAAGCAAATTCTGCTGAAGATTATCCAAAAATTAGTGAACAGCACATCAGCAGACAACTGCCAGAAGTCCAGGCTGGGTTTACAATGGGTCGTGCTACTAGGGATATTGTAGCTAACATCAGATGGATATTGGCTGAAAGCAGGGAGTACCAGAGGAATGTCTATCTGTGCTTCATTGATTATACAAAGGCATTTGCATGTGTGGACCATAACAAACTGTGGCTGACTCAGAGAAGAATGGGAATCCCAGAACATTTAATCGTGCTAATGCGAAAATTATACTTGGACCAAGAGACAGTCGTCAGAACAGAGCAGGGAAACACTGCATGGTTCAAAATTGGGAAGGGCGTACACCAGGGATGTGTCCTGTCTCCATAACTTTTCAACCTGTATGCAGAACAGGTCATCTGGGAGGCTGGGCTCTATGAGGAGAAATGAGACATCAGGATTGGTGGTAGATCTATCAACAATTTGCGTTATGCAGGTGACACAACCCTGCTTGCTGAAACTGAGGAGGACCTGAAGACCTTGCTGCAGAGGGTCGAGGACTGCAGCCTTCAATATGGATTGAGGCTCAATGTCAAGAAGACAAAAATTCTCACCACTGGACCAATTGGCAGCATCAGGATGGATGGTGAAGAGATTGAGATTCTTCACAGCTTTAGTCTCTTGGCTCCACAATAAACACTCTTGGCACCAGCAGCCAGGAAATTAAAAGACGTATTGTGATGGGAAAGTCTGCTGTTAGAGACCTCTCTAAACTACTCAAGAGCAACGGTGTGTCTCTGGAGACTAAGGTGCGTCTGGTACAGGCCATGGTCTTTGCAATCACTTGTTATGTGTCAGAGAGCTGGAAAATTACCAAGGAGGACAGAAGGTGAATTGATGCTTTTGAGCTTTGGTGTTGGAGAAGAGTGTTGAGGGTGCCATGGACTGATAAGAGAAAAAACAGATTCATCCTGGAAAGGGTTAAACCGGTTTGCTCCTTGGAGGCAAGGATCCTGAGACTTCGTCTGACATACTTTGGTCATGTTGTAAGGAGAGAATGGTCCTTGGAGAAAGACATCATGCTTGGGAGGGTGGAGGGCAGGCTCAGGAGGGGAAGGCCCTCTGGGAGATGGATTGATTCGGTGACTGGGGCAATTGGGATGAGTGTGTCGGAGACAGGGAGATTGGCACAGGACAGAGCAGAGTTTAGAGCTGTTGTACATAGGGTCGCTATGAGTCGCAAGCGACTCGACGGCACATAACAACAACAACAATACTCTAGATTGAGATCGTTGCTTTCCAGCACTCTGGTGAGGTCTGACAGCATATTTTCCCAGTGCAATTCATCATTTGATTTTCTGACTAGTGTTAACTAGTGTTAAGAGTTAACTAGTGTTAAGAGTGTTGATTGTAGAGCCAAGCAAGCTTTAGCTGTTAACCTCAATCTCTTCTCCATCTATCATAGTGCTGCCAAATGGTCCACTGGTGAGATTCTTTGTCTTTGTGATGTTGAGCTTCAATCCATATTGAAGATATAGTCCTTGATCTTTTGCAGCAAGTGCTTCAGGTCTTCTTTAGTTTCAGCAAGCAAGGTTGTGTCATCTGCATATCGTAGATTGTTGATGAGTCCACCTTCAATCCTGATACCACATCTTTCCTCATAAAGCCATACTTTCCAAATGATCTGTTCTTCCTATAGATTGAAAAGGTAAAGAGACAGGAGACATCCCTGACACACTCCCTTTCTGATTTTGAACCTTGCAGTGTTTCTTTGCTCTATTCTTTTTTTTAATTATTATTAAATTTTATTGAATTTTAAGTTTTAATGAACATTTACAAAGATTTTGGGTTCTCATTCATTCATTGTTGCACTGTTTTTTCTACCCTCCTCCCCAGTTCGTTCTGCTCCCCTGTCCCCCGAATGTCTGTTTTAATTGTCCAATTGCCACAGTGCTTGTCAAAGGCAGTTCTGATTAATCTCCTTTGTCAGTGTGTCCTTTGCCATTCCCTATCACTCCTCTCCCTGAGAGAGACTTCACCCTGATTCATAAGGAAAAGGGGATGGCGTATTCTCTTAGCTACTTCCTGCTGAAAAGGGGCGCTGTGGGTTTCAGGGTGAAGATCTTCTCTCACTACTCTAAAGGGCCCCTTTGGCAGTAGGAAACACATAGACTATTATGGAGATTGATTTTGGAATTTAGAGGCACTCTTTATTCTGAGGACTGCTTCCTGGTCCAAGTATAGCTTTCGAACAACCAAGTGTTGTGCATTCCTGTTTTTTTCAAGGTTAGCCAAAGTGATCCTCACAGGAACCCATTAGAAACACAAAGTGCAGCAATGGGCCAAAAACAATATTAAGTGGACCTACCATGTTACATATTGTGCTTAGAGAAATGGCTTGATAATTCATTGGAATGGTCATCGAAAGAATCTGTCATCTAATATATCAGGAGATAATGATTTGAAGGCCTGACTCACATGCCTTCTTGGGTGTGGGGATCACACACAACAAGAGAGGAAGGCAAAAGAGAGATCACCACTGCAGAGACACCTATGGTTCCTCAAGGCTGTCTGGGAAAGAGGGGACAGGAGAGATACTGGTACTACCGTACAGGTCTTCTCTACATAATCTGAAACTAGGTTGTTTTGTGTTTTTCCCCTCGCTAGATGCTGCAGTTCTAGGACAAGGAATGGAATTATAGTTACTATAAGCTGGAGTGCTTCCTAAGGCAAAAAGCTCTAGCAACACCTTTAGGTCTGAATGCAAGAATTTCCAAGTGTAGGATGGGATGATAGATGGATTGTACCTTCACCCTAACTTGCAAAGCTAGGGCTAATGGTGAACACTGCTGTTTGCCTAGTGATCAAGATCGACCATTGTTGTTGTTATGTGCCATTGAGTCATTTGAGACTTGTAGCGACCGTATGTACAAGAGCCCTAAACGCCATTCTATCCTATGCCATCCTCGCCGTCACAAACACATTCATTCCCACCACTCCACTCACAGAATCAATCTATCTCATCGAGGGTCTTCCTCTCCTAGGCCGTCACTCCACTCTCCCAAACATGATGTTCCTCTCCAAGGACCAGTCCCTCCTTGCAACATGCCCAAAGTATGTGAGACGAAGCTTCAGAATCCTTGACTCCGGGGAACATTCTGGCTTTACCCTCTCCAGGACAAACCTGTTGTTCTCCTAGCAGTCCATGGTATAGTCAACACTCTTCTCCAGCACTACAGCTCAAAGGCATTGATTCTTTTTCTATCATCCCTGTTCACTGTCCAACTCTTCGATAGATAATTGGTGTTGTACTTATGTAACCTTACGCAACATGGGAATGATTTAAAGAATACACACTTGTCAGACTGCTTTGGATACCTGCAATCTGATAGGCACAGTAACTGACATTGATGTTCCTTGCCAACTTAGAAAAGTTCAGGCAAAAAGGAATTACAACTGGAGAGAAGAATAAATGATAACTGAAGGCTAAGGGATGAACTTAGACTTCCCCTGGCTACATGATCATTTACGTTCACACCTCGAGAGAGACTCAAGAGCAAGGGATCAATGTCCTCCAGTCAAATTTTACAGAAATTAACAACTCTCCTGCTGTGTAGGAATTGACTCATTACTGATCCTCCAGTGTGATTTCAATGGATGTAAGTCTCATGAGAGGGATGGCTCATCTTTCTCAAGCAGAACATTTGATGATTTCAATTACCAGAGAGGGACCACTCTTGGATTTTAGTTCAATCACTTCCATGTTAGACTACAAGATCAGTTATTTCCTATTGAGGTAGAGTACCTATTTGACATCTTTAACAATGGTAATGAGAGATTAGTTTACTCTCACCAGAGGCACTCAAGAGAAGACCTGCTAGACCTCATTGATAACTTAATCAGTTCTGCTATGATATTCATGAGTTCATTATGATCAGAAATGTTTTTCACAGAAACTGGCTCTTTATCAAGTTATATTGTAAAATTGTGTCCTTTCTCTATCATCCTCCCTTCCTCCCAAGGCTCATCATGCTTTAGAACCACACCCCTTTCTGCCATCCTTGTTAGAGAAAAATTAAGGTATTGGGAAAATAATATTTTCATGAGTTATTCTGTTATGATTTACCACTGAGTCAGAAATAACTCATAGCTCACACTCTGGCAAGTTTCCAGATGGAACAATTCACAGTGGAGGGTTTTGTCCATGTTTCTCCTTGGAAGAGGTGATCAACTCAAACCACATGCCTCTGGTTTGTCAGTGCAATTCCTTGTCAATAGACCGCCATCATTTCCTCGTTCAGGTGGATGGAAGTCATATCCTATTTCCTATCTCCCCAGGGAGTTGGTGTAGTAAACTTTAATCCTACATATGCCATAATATA
>NW_006400498.1:14745-22203 GCF_000299155.1 Elephantulus edwardii | reverse complement strand
AAGTATTTGGTAGTTTATTCCTTTGTTATTCTTATAAAATATACATTACAAATGTCATAATTAGCTTTGAAATAACAATAAAGTATTTTGCTTTCCATTTACATTGAAAATATAACTCTTAAGATATTATTTTGAAACTAGGATAAAGTTCAAGAGCCAACTAAAACTCTTCCCTAATATACAGAAAGAAGTATACAAGTTTAGACTCATTCAGCATTCTTCTGGGATTTCACAAATTCTAAGAGTGTTTGCAGAAGCTCCAGTGGAGAAATAAGGCCAAGCTTTCTCTGTAAACGTGTCAGTGATTCTATAAACAAGAGATCTAGTTTTCATATTATAAAACGAAAGCTCTCCTGTCTCAAAATAAAAAAAAAAACCAATCAGTTTGTGTATATCATCTGAACCAAATTTACCACTGCAATGGTCCATTTGCCAGTATCTGTACACTGCATTTGCTGATGGACTAGCCTCATGGCCAAAGGAATCTTCACACACACCAAGGGCCCATTGATCTGTGCCTGTCACTTCAACCTGCCAGAAATGTCTGCCAGCATCAAATCCTTGAGAACTCAGAACTGTCGGGTATGAAAAAGACCTCTTGTGATTGTACGATGAGTTTCTTGTGACATTTCCATATTTCAGAGTCTTTAAATCTTGAGATAAGATGAGACTGGGGTGAGCACTGTCAAGATCAAGCTTCAAGTTAACCTTAAATGTGCTGATAAATGTTTGCTGAACAATGGGTTGTGGAGGAAAATGGCAAAAATTTTCCTGTATTTCATGAGAAAACAGAGTTGGTTCTTTTAGATCCTCATACCTGCTGTAGATGCTGTCAATAACTTTCATTAGCTCCGCGTCTGTCTGCATAATCTTTTCCGTTATGCCAAATAGCAGTTGATTCATGGTGGATACATGTTCTGAAATTAAGGCTATGTTTTTTGTTATTTTTTCCTTAACTTGTTTTTCTTCCTTGTGAAAATGCTTCAACATCGCTTCTTTCTCCCTTACCACTAACTGCTTAAAATACTCAAATTCAAATTTATTTTGTTTTTTCCTTTCCACTTTTTTCAACAACTGAAGTGACCTGGCCTTTTGCTCTTGAAATCGAGACTGAGTATCTTCAATTTGTTTCGACAGATACACAACGTGGCTTTTGAGCTTCTTCCTGTGGTGAATTGCAGCTTGCTCAATGTCCATCAGGCGATGACCCTGGTGATTGGAGGCTATAATGCACTGAGCACACAGCAGCTCCAGATCTGTGTCACAGAAGAGGGTCAGCACCTCGCTGTGCTTCTCACACAAGGGATTCCCTTTCTTTTGAATCTTCTTGCTTCCTCGTAGTAGCTCTTTAGCACTCTCCACAATGTAAACTAGCTGGGTGTTCTTGCTGAAATGATTCTCATGACAGTGGTGGAATCAGACTGGACACGGGAAGAAGGCCTGGAGACCTTCCCAGCACTGCTGGATGCAATCGCCACACAAGTTATGGCCACACTCGATGGTCACTGGGTCTTTGAAGTAATCCAAACAGATGGGACAGCTGACTTCAGTCTGCAGGTTTTCCAGGGAGGCTGCGGAGGTCATTGTGCTCTCAGAATTTCAGCCAAGGGAAATTTCAGATGATTCGTTTATCCAGGAGCTCTGAAAAGGTGGAAATGAAGACTTGTCAGACTTCAATCTCATTTCCAAAGTCAGTTAAATGAAACTACAGCCCCCTCATAGGCATTATCTTTTTCAACAGTTCTGAAAGGTCCTCAGAAGAGTCAGAACACTTACCTTGCTGTCTATCACCTCCTTATATTGCACTTAATGGTTCGGTTTGGTGAAGTCTAGCTCTTATTTCCTTTGCCCAGAAAGAATTGTAATTCTGATGCGCTGTAAAGTTCCTTGGAAAAATTTTAAAATTATCAGTTACAAAAGGACTGCATAATATTGCTACTATAAAATAGGATTCATATGGAGTGGCTGTGGGGAGAATCGAAAAAGAGTGGATCTATAATGAATACTTCATTGGAGCAGGTGAAGGGAAGAATGTTTGACAGGAATATATAATTAGGTACTACAGACATCACAACAGTCAAGAACAAGAGGAACATTGCAAAGATGACTGGGGAAAGGGAAGTGAAGTCTGAGCAAGGAAAATGTACGACAATAAAGGAAAACAATTTTTAAAAAACCACAATTGTGTAAAAGAAATTAAAATCAAGACTACTTTTATGTGTCATTGAGTCACTTGCAACCCTATGAACGACAGCTCTGAATCCTGCTCTAGTCTGATCCAACCTTATCATCCGACACACCTTCTGCCATTACCCCAGTCACCGAGTCAATCCATCTCAAGGTCAATCCTCTCTTGCACCATCACTCTAGCTTTTCCTCTTTCCTTCTTACACAAAGTATACATTAGTCATTAATTTGAATACATTTAATATTAAGAGCAGATATGCTTTGATCATTTTTCAATTCGTCAGCATGTTAATATCAAAGAGTCTTGTGCTATGCTGGTTTTCTACAGAAGCAAAATCATCCTAGTTTATACATGTGCATTTGTAGGGAAATTAAACATAGGATAATGACTTACGGTTCCTAGGTGCTGTCTGGTCCTAGGTTCAGAGTTCTGAAGGCTTGATTAACGAAACTTCAGGCACTCATCAACCAAGAGGAAAGTCCAGTTTTCAGGGTACTGACTTATAAGACTCAAAATCATCAGAATCTAAGATAGGCAACCAAACAGCCGACTACTTGCTCAAGTCCTGGTACTCAGAGAGCAGAGGAAATCTAAGCAGAGGTACAGTGCAGAGTAAGTCAAACCAGGGCACTTTGTCAGAATGCCCATATAAATAGGATAAGCCACACCCTGATGGAAACTACAGTTAATTTGATTGGCCACTCCTTGCAAATATCATCATGAAGATAATCATGTTATACCAAATCTCACCTAAAAGATGGTTTTATTGTCATAAAAGATATTATTATGGAGAGGATTGTTGTATGAGATGTCATCCTCTTGCAATTACATTATGGAAGAGCACAAGTTGAGACCTCTACATTGTTATACAACCACGTCATCAAAGCTAAGTTTCTGAGAATTATGGCTTGTCTTACTGGTATATAACCTTAACTGTATCACCTATTCAAATTTAAAAAGGAAAAGAAATATTCATTCTTTAATGTGATAGTCATCCATCTAACTTGTTTTGCTTAAATAAATTGTTTAAATGAATGATAGATAAAGTAACTTAAATTTGAACAAATTTCTGAACTGAGGTAGTCCATCTTCTACAACTAAATGAGGTTTTTCTTGGAATAAGTGTCTCTGTGTACACATATCTACAAATATATATCTATATATCATCATTGGTTTTGCTTCTTTAGTGAACCCAGCCTAGAACATGACCCATCCAAAACCAAGAAAAGAAATTGAATATCAAACATGAATTTTCAGACCCTGATAGAAGTCTTTTCTTGACTACTTTGTATTCTTTATTTCCCCTCTGAGGAATTAATGGCAATTTTGTAGATCAAAATTGTCATTAGTTTATATTCTCAACATTCTAACTCTTAAGTGTTTTCCAATGATAGATTGTCGGGACTTGTTTGACCGCAAGGTGCCAGTGAGTGCATTTGAACTCATGACTGCTACCTGTCTTAAGAGAGTGTTATTGTGTACATCAGGATTTTTGATGGTTATTTTACAGAATGAATATCATCAGGCCTTTCTTCTTAGGTGCCTCTTAGAGATTGCTACTCTACCCAGCTTTTCACTCAGTAATTGAATGTGTTCATCTTTTGCATCATCCATTAGTCACTGTCCAGTTTTCAGACTCATTGCAAGTAAATGAAAAAGTCATGATTTGAATCAAATACACCTTAGACTTTAAACTGACATTCTTTTTTAATGCAAACTCACTTTTATTATATTTTTTATTATTACTTTTAGTGAAAGTTTACAGAGACTTAGGGTTTTCATTTATTCATTGTTGCACTTTTCTCCCTGGCCATCCCTTCCCCCCCAATTCACTCTTCTCCTAGAAAAGTAAAAGAAAACACTCTTGCATTGTTATGCAATTCCTCCCCCCAAGTCCACTCCACTGTGCAGCCTTCATTTCAGACTCCTGTCATGACAATAATGCCCAATCATATATCCCTTTTAAACAGTTCTCTCCCTCATCTGTTTCAATGCAGTAAAAATCTTTCATCCCCTCCTTCTTAGTCTTCCCTCAACCCCGATATCAGTCTCATTTTACAGCAGTGGCCCTATGCAGTATTTGTCCCTTTTGGACTGAGATATTTCACTCAGCATAATGTCCTCCAGGGTCACCTATTTTGTATAATATTTCATGAGTTCTTTGTTTTTCAATGCTGCATAGTATTCCATTGTGTGAATATAGCAGAGCTTATCTATCCATTCATTTGTTGATGGGCACTTGGGTTGTTTCCAGCCCTTTGCTATTGCAAACAAAGCCACAATAAACATGGGTGTGCATATATCTGCTTGGGTGGCGGTTATGGTTTCTTTAGGGTAAACTCCCAGTAGTGGCGTTGCTGGGTCAAATGGTATTTCTATTTGCAACTTTTTGAGAAAGTGCCATACAGACTTCTATAGTGGTTACACCATTTTATACTCTCACCAAAATGAATAAAAGTTCCAGTCTCTCCACAAACTTGCCAGCATTTGATGTTTGCTGTTCTGCTAAATTTTGCTATTCTAATCTCATTATTGTTTTGTAAACTGACATTCTTGCTCTTTAACACTTTGGCGAAATCCTTGTCAGCAAAATTTCCCAATGCAAAATGTCTTTTGATTTCTTGACTGCTGCTACCAAGGTCTTGATCTAATAATTTGAGAGGTTCAGTCATAAACTCAGTCTGCATAATCCAGATGCATTGTGGATAATCAGGGACTTTTTACCTAGTGCTTTTTTTTTTTCTTATTAAAGCACAGCCATGAGAGAAGAAGTACAGGAACACCTAGTCAGAAGTGAGCTCTTGGTTTGGGAAATCTAACTCATTGTCATGGACTGTTATTGTTAACAATTATATCCCTCATGCCAGTACCTCTTCTGAATCTAACTTACATTTCTGGAAGTTCTCTGTTGAGTTACTATTTTAGCATTTTAAAAATACTCTTTAGTGTGGGGGGGAGGGGGGAGGGGTTTGTGCAGCGAGGAGGGTGCAACAATGAATAAATGGAATTCCAAAATCTCTGTAGCTGTTCATTGAAATGAAAAAGAAACAAACTAAATTAAATAAAAGAAATACTCTTTAACAAGTCTTTACTTATAGATTATGATGACATTGATTATTTGCATTCTGTTGGATTCTTTGGAAATTGGGGTAAATAGGGTTTTCTTCTATTTAGTTGACCAGGTAGCTGTCATCCAAATTTGCATTCTGTTGGATTCTTTGGAAATTGGGGTAAATAGGGTTTTCTTCTATTTAGTTGACCAGGTAGCTGTCATCCAAATTTCTTGGCACAGATTGGTGAACATGTCCAGGGCTGCATCTGTATTCCATCAATTTCAAGGGCCTTTTTTTGACAATAACTTGAATGTGCAGCTTGAATGTTTTTTTCATTATAACAGGTTCATGATCATAAGCTACTTCCTAACATGGTTCTGTGTCAGCCAAATCTTTATATTACAGTGACTCCATCTTATTTTGATACATCACGCATTATCCAAGATTTTGCCCGTATCCTCCCTCAGGATTGCAACTCAAGGTTTGAATTTGTTTTTCCATTTTTGAACTTAAGGAATGCCACGTGAATTTTTGCTTTCTTAAATTTTCTTACTCCAGTTCCTTGTACTTTCCATTAGAATAACTTGTTTGGTTTGCTCAAATTGTCCTTTGAAATCTTCTGCTCATCTCTTTTACTTTACTATTTCTTCCCTTTGTTTTGACCTCTCAATGTTGTAGTGCATTTTCTGAGTCTCTTCTGACATTCATTTTGTTGTTTATCTTTCTCCCCGGTCTTTGTAAGGTTCTTTTGCTGTTTTCATGCATGATATCTTTCTACACCATATCTATATTTAATTATTAGTGTCCAGTGCCTCAAATCTATTTTTGAAGTGAGGTTGAAATTCTGGTGGGATAGATTCAAGGTCTTATTTTTATTTTTGTGCTCTTAATTCCATTATGCTGAGCTTCAGTTTGAACTTGCACATGAGTGATTCACGTTCTGATCCACAGCCAGTCTCTACCCTACTTTGACTGCTACCATTAAGTTTCTCCAATGATTCATTCCACACATGTTGTCAATCTAATTCCTGTGTAGTCCATCAGGTAAGACTTGTGTGTATCATCTCTGTGTTGTTGTTTTGTTTTTTTTTAAATATTTACAATGAATAAAACATTATCTGAATAGAATATAATAATTCTTTGTCCAACCTTATTTCTTTTCTTTTTTTTTTTTTAGTTTTATTATTTTGTGTGTGTGTACCGTCAAACCAGATCTGACTGGTACAGGAGGAGATTGTTCCTCCTTCTCCAGCAAAGCATCTGGTGGATTTGAACCATGCACCTCTGGGATTGCAGTACACCTTCTTGCCACTAGGCCACCAGAGCTCAACCAACCTTATTTCTGTCACCAAGTCTATAATTTTTGCCTACCAGCTCTTCTTTGCATCTAGCTTTTGCATCCTAGTCACTAGTTTTTAAATTTATGAATCTTGATTACATTTTCAATCAATTTCAGACTGCAAAATTGGTAGAAATCCTCAATAACTTCATTTTGGGTGTAGTAGTTGTTGCATATATTTGACTCATGGTTATATTAACAGGTCTTCTAAAAGAGGAGTTGCAGTGGAAAATTATACTGTCATTGTAAATCAGTATAAATACAAAATTTGCTCATTCTTTGTTCGTCCTTATTTCTGTAACCAAGCTGATGTTTTCCAACTATTATCCCTTCTTCAATGCTTCTCATTTTTCATCCCAGTTATCATTATTACAGCCTGATTGCATGATTGGTCTATTTAGGACTGCAAAATTTGGTAACATTTTCCATTTCTCTTTGGCCAGCTGTAGGAAAGTATATTTGAATAATAGCCTATTGACCGGGTTGTTTGTATGTTTATGGATGATATTCTCTCATTCACAACATTGTACTTCAGAATAGAACTTGAAATTGACTGTCTGACTATGAATGCAACATTATTTTCTTCTGCTTTTCATTCTTGACCACAATGATGAGGCTTCATTTCACATACTTTGGGCACGTTGCTTGTTGTTGTTGTTGTTATGTACCATCGAGTCGTTTCCGACTCACCGCACAACAGCTCTAAACCCTGCCCTATCCTGCGCCAACCGCACCGCCTCCGACACACCCATCCCGATTACCCCAGTCACCGAATCAATCCATCTAATAGAGGGTCTTCCCCTCCTGCGCTGTCCCTCCACCCTCCCAAGCATGATGTCCCTCTCCAAGGACCCGTCCCTCCTGGCAACATGTCCAAA
>NW_006400498.1:11081-13265 GCF_000299155.1 Elephantulus edwardii | reverse complement strand
GCTCCAGTGCAATCTTCAGAGTTTCTTCTGACATCCATTTTGGTCTTTTCTTCCTCTTCTGTCTTTGTAATGACCATTTACACTCTTCCTGAATGATATCTTTGACATCTTCCCACAACTCATCTGGTCTTCGCTCGTTAGTGTTCAAG
The DNA here is from genome assembly GCF_000299155.1 of Elephantulus edwardii. Classification (NCBI taxonomy): domain Eukaryota; kingdom Metazoa; phylum Chordata; class Mammalia; order Macroscelidea; family Macroscelididae; genus Elephantulus; species Elephantulus edwardii. The sequence continues at coordinate 13,116 of NW_006400498.1, read as the reverse complement.
GCACGTTGCTAGGAAGTATTATTCCTAATAGAAGGATATAATACTAGGAAGGGTGCAAGGGTGATGAAAGAGAGGAAGACCCTCAACCAGATGGATTGACATGGTGACTGCTACAATGGGATCTTTTGTGTCAAGAATTATGGAGATGGCACAGGATAGAACAGGGTTCAGATCTTTTGTTCATACGGTCATTATGAGTCATACTCGACAGCACATAACAACAACAACAGATCAAAAGATTAAATGCTTTATGTTAAGTTTATGTTAAGGTAATTATTGTATTATTTTAATACAATATTTGTAATATTTATATTTATAATAATAATGACTTTTATAAGTATTATTATATTTAGGAGAGAGCATTAGGATAGCCCCAAAGTCAGTCCAGCTTTAGAGCAGCCATGCAGTATTTGTTCTTGTTTTTCTTAAGAGTTCACAATTTTATTTTCACATGTCACAACACAAAAATGGATTTTCTATTCCTTTGCCCATTACTCCACTCTGAAACTATTCTGTGATAGAAAAGGGGAGTAAGTCTTCCTTGTGCTGTTAGAAAACACCCCTAGTCACAGCACCAGGATCTCCTGGTGAAATAGTACAAGGAATATAAAACTGATAAAAAGAAGCTGAACTCTGTCTTGATCTGTCTGGTTGAGTCTTTTCTGGCCGTGTGGGCACCATCATGGGAAGCTCAGGAGGCCTCATCAACGGGGGCTCAGGCATCATTTACATGTGGCCTCCCATGGGTGGTCTCATTCCAGGAGCAGTTCCCACTGACATCATCCCAGGAGGAGAAGGACCCATCATTGGCATCATAGGAGGCCCCCCATATGGAGTCTGGCATCACACTAGTGTGAGGAGGGCCTGGGAGACTGGGTGGAGGTGGGATCATGGCACCTGCTGGAGGGGGAGCAGAGAACAGAGGAAGAGGTATCTTTCCTTGTTGAAATGCCGCCGTTGTTTTGTCAATTAGGCTCTGAGCCTGCTCTTCCATCCATTTTTTATAGAAGTCTTTCACATTCTCTTTGTGTGTTCTGCCACTGCAATGTGTCTTTCTCACAGATGGTGGTGAGTCATGAGTGAGGTACATGTCACAGTAGTCACAATAAAACCCCCATAGGATCACAAGCAGCAGTTGCAACTGTCCCCCCACAATTCAAGGGCCCCACTCTAGTATTTGTCCTTTTGTGACTGAGATATTTCGCTCAGCATAATGTCCTCCACAGTCACCAATTTTGTATAAATCATGAGTTCCTTGTTTTTCAAAGCAATGTAATATTCCATTGTGTGAATATACCACAGCTTCCCTATCTATTCATTTGTTGATGGGCACTTAGGTTGTTGCCAACTCTTCGCTATTGTGAACAAAGCCGCGATAAACATGGGTGTGTGCAATAATTTGTTTGAAAGTGACTTTGCTGACGAAAATGAATTCTGAAGAGTCTTCAGGTTCATCTTTTCAGAGCTCCTGGAGAAAGAAAACATCTGAAGTTTCTATCAGGTTGAAACTTTGAAAGCACAACAACCTCTGCAGCCTCCCTGAATAACCTGCAGGCTGAAATCAGCTGTCCCATCTGTATAGATTACCTCAAAGACCCAATGACCATTGATTGTGGACATAACATTTGTGGTACTTGCATTCAACAGTGCTGGGCGGTCTACAGGCCATCTTCCCGTATCCAGTCTTCCTCCACCACTATCATGACAACCATTTCAGCAAGAACACTCAGCTAGTTTACATTGGGTAGCATGCTAAGCAGCTTCTACCTAGGAGGAGCAACAGAATCCAAAAGAAATAAAAACTCTTATGTGAGAAACACAACCAGGGGCTGACCCACTTCTGTGAGACAGATCTGGAGCTACTGTGTTCTCAGTGCACCGTAGCCTCGAACCACCAGGGTCATCTGCAATCCATCAAAGGAAGGAGCTCAAAAGCCACATTGTCTTAGAAGGTCCCATTCATCTATGTTATCTTCTCCTGGTTGTAGCTTTTCCAGGATACTGGGAAGACTGTTTATGTTGTGGATTAGGACTT
>NW_006400498.1:4052-9027 GCF_000299155.1 Elephantulus edwardii | reverse complement strand
AATAAAATATAATTATAGAAAAAAAAAGCAAAAAAAAAAAGCCACATTGTGCATCTGCTGAGACCAATTGATGACGTTGTATCTCTATCTCAAGAGAAAAATTCCAAGTAATTTCAGTTGTTGAGGGAAGTGGAAAGGAAAAAACAAGGGAACACTGAATTTGAATGTCTCAAGCAGTTATTGGTTAAGGAGAAAAATACCATGTTGAGACATTTGAACATGGAAGAAGAACAAGTTAAGGGAAAACTAATGAACAACGTAGGCTTAATTTCAGACCATATATCCAACATGAATGAATTGTTCTTTGACATAATGGAAGTGTATGTACATAGAGCAGAGTTAATTACAGATATTGACAGCATCCACAGCAGTGATGAGGACCTTAAATCACAAACTCTGTTTTCTCCTGAAATACAGGAAAATTATTGGCATTTTCCTCCACAGCCCATCATTCTGCAAAGATTGGTCAACACATTTAAGGTCAATTTGAAGCTTGATCTTGATAGTCCTCATCCCAATTCTTCATAAAATTCCGAGAGAGGTTTTTTGGTTTGTTTTTTTTTCTTTCTTTTTTTTATTTTTATACCCAACTATTCTGAGTTCTCAAGGATTTGATGCTGGTAGGCATTTCTGGCAGGTTGAAGTGACAGGCACAGATCAATGGGCCCTTGGTGTGTAAGAAGATTCCTTAGTCTGTGAGGCTAGTACATCAGCATCTGCAGAGGATAAATATTGGCAAATGGACCATTGCAGTGGTAGATTTGATCCACACGATATAAATAAACTGATAGGTATTTTTTTTTATATTGAGACAGGAGAGTTTTCATCTCTTGTTTATAGAATCACAGACACTTTTACAGAGAAATTTGGCCTTACTTCTCCACTGGAGTATCTTCAAACACTTAAAATTTGTGAAATCCCAGGAGAATGTGAATGACTTTAAATTTTTATATTTCTTTCTGTATATTTTGGAAGAGTTTTAGCTGGATTTTGAATTTTATTCTAGTTTCAAAATAATATAAAAATAATATTATCAGAAGAGCTATTATATTTTCAATATAAGAGGAATGCAAAATATCTTATTTTTGTTATTTAATAATAATGATGACATTTGTTATGTGTATGTCACAAGAATAATAAAGGAATAAACTACCAAATACTTGCTTAAAATATAATTGTTTTTCTTTGGATATGTGTACAGTATGAGTTGGACTCCACCTGACACCTAAAAATGTCATTTTAGACTTTGGAAGATAGCTAAGGTGGTGGAAACAAGATAAGGAGCTGAAGGAACAGCAAGCTGCATAGAAATAGGCCACCATGACCCTCTACAGTTCTCTGTTTATCGATAATTGAACAATTAAACAGTTATTACTGGTCTTCAACATGGATCAAGGATCAACATCAAGCGATCAAAGATTCCCAAAGAAGAAAGGCTGAGTCCCACGGCTCCCTGCCCCCCACTGCTGAGCCCACACCACCGCCTCAGCTCCACGAGGCTCGCATGGCCGGACCCCAGGGATATCCTCACTTGGGATGGACGGCAGGCACTGGCCCGAGGCTGGTGCCGCAGAGCCTCCACATTGCCGCAGAATAGACTTGTTATGAGAAGAATTCTCAGAACCAAGATGGTGGTGGCAGGAGATGTGTGGTGAGCAGGAGGCCCTGCAGGCAGCATTGAAGCAGGCTATGCAACTTAAATGCGCCCAAACAGCCAAGCGGTTGACTGCTGGTCATCAATATAGACTGGAGCTCAACATCAGGAGGATGAGGATTCTCAGGGGGGAACATGGGTGGGTCCCACTTCCTCCCTCTGCCTCTCGCCAAGCCTGCACTGCCACGACCCTATGGAGCCATTGTGGCCATAGACTAGACCGTACTGTGACCACTGGACCCCAGGGTTGGTGGAGCCCCTGTTCAGCTGGAGAGCCATGGTCCCCCAGCACAGGAGGCAGGGGTTGAGGGCCAGTAGCGATGACAGCAGTGGTGGCACCATGGACCCACAGGACATGAAGGTCTTGATAAGGGAAAGCATCTTACTGTCAGTGAAAATTTCCTTGGACAGGCTAGAGAAGAAGATCCTCAACACCATGAATTGATAAGGGTCACTATGATTTGTCTACACTTTGACAACACTTAATAACAGCAACATATCTGAGACAGCAGATAGCTTCAATACACATCTTTTGATCTCTTGACTACTGCTGTCAAGGAATGTTTAGACCTTGGGAGGGCCTGTTCACCATTTTCTAATCCCCTTCTCCATTTATAAAGGGGGAAGGCATTGATGCCTACTTCAAATTGCAGTCTGACCACTTGGTGGAGGGGAGGGGTAGTGGTGGTGGTGTCAGAACTGAGGAAGCTGTCCCTGGCCATGATCTTCAGTGAGGCACAGGGTCCAGACCTGGGGGGGGGGGAGAAGGTTGTAGGGGGACTTCGGTAGAGGTATGTGCCACCCAGCTGGCGGAGTATGTCACCCCACCCTTGGGGTGACCCATTCGACCCTCAGAGTGAGATGTTTAGTCCCTGGGGTGAGCTGTAGTGTCCTCAGGATGTGGCATCCAGGGTGTGCCATCCAACCCCTGGGAAGAGCCTTCAGGTTGCTGGGGAAAACTGCCTAGAGTATACAGAGAATTTTATCTAGGCCACTTTCCTCCACCTTTTCCCCCAGAACACCTGTAAGTTACACCACCAAACCCCTTCTGTTTATAACTCGAAAGTTTGTTCTCTTTAGATTTGCTCCCATTCCCATGTTGTTGTTGTTATGTGCCATCAAGTTGCCTGCGACTCATAGCGACCCTATGTACAACAGCCCTAAACTCCGCTCTGTCCTGTGCCAATCGCACTGTCTCTAACACTCCCATCCCAATTATCCCAGTCACTGAATCAATCCACCTCACAGAGGGCCCTCCTCTCCTGTGCTGTCACTCCACACTCCCAAGCATGATGTCCTTCTCCAAGGACTGGTCTCTCCTCACAACATGTCCAAAGTATGTTAGACAGAGCCTCAGAATCCTTGCCTCCAAGGAGCCACCCGGTTTAACCCTTTCCAGGACAAATCTGTTTGTTTTCCTAGCAGTCCATGGTATTCTCAATACTCTTCTCCAGCACCACAGTTCAAAGGCATCAATTCTCCTTCTATCCTCCTTGGTCATTGTCCAACTCTCTGATGCATAACAAGTGATTGCGAAGATCATGGCCTGTATCAGACGCACCTTAGTCTCCAGGGAGACACCATTTCTCTTCAGTACTTTGGAGAGGTCCCTAACAGCAGACTTTCCCATGGCAATGCACCTTTTAATTTCCTGGCTGCGGGTGCCAAGACTGTTGACTCTGGAGCCAAGCAAACTAAAGCTGTGTACATTCCCATAGGTAAGCATAATACTGAGTTTTACACCAGACCTGAACCCTGAACCCAGTAAATAGAACAACTGTCATCTAAGGAAGCAAAAGAAATTGGAGCCTCAGGGTTCAGCCAGCCATCCTCACTGGACCCACCTTGGCAAACACTTTGCAGTCCAGAGGGCAGCAAACATCAGGAAAATATCTTCTGACGGAACAAGAAAACATGCAGCTTCCACTCAGGACCACAAGTAAAGTGTTAAAGTGGGCTTCCCTTCCTCCCTTCCTCCTACACATAAACAGCCCTGCTCAGCATAAAGAAGCCAGAGAGTCTGCATCCCATTCCCAAATGAAAAACCCACAATTGAATAAGACAATTTCTTTGGGGTTTTTGTGTGGGTTTTTTTGGTTTTTTTAAATAATCACCATTGGACTATGCTTATCATTGCCCTGTCTCCTCTGGTCCCATCTGAATCTTTCTCATTTCCTTTTTCTACTTCCCCCTGCCCCAATTTTTGCAGCCCAGTAATTTTATCCCTGTCCATCCTCACCCTTCTGCTCCTAACCCTCACACCCTTGTATCCCCACATATGTTTTTCACAATAAATAAAATTTAAATTAAAATAATGTCATTCTATTTCTTGCCTAAGATAGAATCTTACACATGCTTTCTGTATTTTTTTATTTCCAAAGTGGTAAGAAACTTTATGGCATTTTTATCTTGAGACCTTTGATTATTGTATATGTAGGACAAAATTTTACTACCCCAGCTCCCTGGGGACATAGTAAATCGTATATGATTTCCATCCACCTGAACTAGGGAGTAATAGTTGCCTAGTGACAAGGAATTGCATTGACAAACCAAAGACATGTGGTTTGAGTCCAAGGAAAAATATGGACAATACCCTCCTCTTTGAATTATTCATCTAGAAACAGGCCAGAGGGTAAGCTATGAGTTATTTGTGACTCAGTGGTACATAGTAACAAAATCACTCATGGAAATGATATTCTTTCCCCAATAGGTTAATTTGTATCTAACTAGGATGACTTAAAGTGATCTTGGTTCTAACAGCATGATGAAGCTGGCGAGAAAGACAGGATGGGTCACAAAAGATATTTGACCACTAATTGAGAGAAAGGACAAAATTTTGCAATATAACGTGATAAAGAGCTAAACAGTTTCTGTAAAAAACATTTCTTACTGTAGTGACTCATGAAGAGCAAACAATTAATTCTTAGAGTCAATAGAGCCGAGTGCTCTTTGGAGGCAAAGATGTTGAAGCTTCATCTCAGATACTTTGGGCATCTTGCCAGGAGGGGCTATTCCTTGGAAAGGGGCATGATGCTTGAAATGGAGGGTTAGCAAAGGAGAGGAATACCCTCAACCAAGTGACTTGACTAGGTGACTGGCACAATGGACTCTACTGTGTCAGGAAGTATGAGAAAAGCACAGGCTGCAATAGGATTCAGATATACTGTTCATAGGGTGGCTATGATTTCCAGCAGACTCAATTGCACCTAACAACAAAAATAGGGTGTGTAATACCTTTCACAATAGCTAATCACAAGATTAAATACTTGGGAATAAATTTAACCAGAAGTACAAAGGACCTTTTCCAAGAAAATTACAAAA
>NW_006400498.1:0-2106 GCF_000299155.1 Elephantulus edwardii | reverse complement strand
AATGAATGAATGGAAACCCAAAATCTCTGTAAATGTTTATGAAAATTAATAAAATATAATTATAGAAAAAATATGGTGTGTAAATATGTTCCTACATAATATAAATATATTTACAGGTTGAAGTTTTACCCACAGATACCTGATCCAATCTACATTGAGCTTGTTTTTCTGAATGGTATGATGTGGATGCTACTATGGTTTTCTGCAGATAATTGTCTAATTTTGCCTGTATTGATAAGGTTGTATTAATAAGTTCCGGATTATTCAGACAATGTTATATAGCTGTATCTTAAAAAAGCTAAATTACTCATCACAACAAGATAAATGTAAATAATCCAATAGAAAAATGGGCACAGGATATGAACAGACACTTCACTGAAGAAGACATTCAGATGGCTAACAAGCACATGAAAAAAATGTTCAAAATCCCTAGCTCCAAGAAAGATGCAAATCAAAACAACTATGAGATATCATCTCACCCCAGTCAGATAGCAAAATTTAACAGAACAGCAAGCAACAAATGCTGGCAGGTTTTGGAGAAACTGGAACCCTTATTCTCTGTTGGTGGGAGTGTAAAATGGTGCAACCACTGTGGAAGGCGGTATGACACTTTCTCAAAAAGTTGCCACCAGAGATAGCATTTGACGCAGCAATTCCACTACTAGAATATACTCCAAAGAGACCATAACTGACATCCAAGCAGATATATGCACACCCATATTTGTCGTGGCTTTGTTCACAATAGCAAGGAGTTAGAAACAACCTAAGTGCCCATCAACAAAGAAATGGATAGTGAAGCTGTGGTATGTTCACACAATGGAATACTACGCTGCATTGAAAAACAAGGAACTCATGCAATATTACTCAAAATGGGTGACCCTGGAGGACATTAAGCTGAGTGAAGTATCTCACCACAAAAGAACAAATACTGCATGGTGTCACAGTTGTAAAACAGGATTGATCTCGAGGTTGGAGGGAGACTGAGAAAGATGGGTTCAATAATGTATACTGCATTGAAACAGATGAGGGAGAAAACTGTTTAAGAGGGATATGGTATTAGGTACTTTTCTCATGACAGGAGTCGAGCGGGAAGGCTGCATAGTGGAGTGGACCTGAGGGGAGGGATTGTAAAACAATGAAAGAATTTTTCTTTTACTTTTCCAAGAGGGTAGTGTACTTGGGGGTAGGTTTGAGTGGGGGGAAAAGTGCAACAACGAATGAATGGAAATCCAAAGTCTCTGTAAATTTTCATTGAAATTAATAATAAATTATAAAAAAACTAAATTACTGATTAAATTACAGCTCAATTACTGATAAGAATGTTATCATACAAAAAGATAGTAGAAACAACAAGATGTCTTGTGCAAATCTCATAATTCTTCTTAAGTCAGGTTGTTCATGGTTTATCCAGGTGCAGATTTCACATGAGCACAATCAAGTACACTGTGACTCCCATTCTTCTCAATGTCAGCCACAACTTATTAAAAGCAGTTAAATGCACAAATAGCCAACCTATACCTGGATCAGGAGACTACTTCACAAACAGAACAAGATAACTCTGCATAGCTTACTATTAGGAAGGGGATGTGTCAGAGTTCTATTCTATCTCCATACTATGCAATCTATTTTTAACAAATTATTCAAGAGGTTTGACTCTATGAGGAGGAACAGGCATCAGGATCAGAGGGAAACTCATCAATAACCTATGTATATTATGCAAATGACACAATCTTGACTGCTGAAAGTGAAGAGGACTTGAAGCAATGGGGGCAGAGGTTCAAAGAATACGCCCTTCAATATGGATTCCATCTCAATGTCAAGAACATAATGATTCTTTTAGCTGGACCAATATGTAACATCATGAAAGATGGAGAAGAAATTGAAACTATCAACAAATTTATCTTGATTGGATCCATCCTTAACCTCCTTGTTAATAGCATTCAGGAAATCAGGAGATGTATTGTACTTTGAAAGTCTGCATTCAGGGATTTCTCCGAATTATTGAGGTATTATGATGTTAGTTTGAGGACTATGATGTGTCTTTTTCAGGCCATGGTCTTTCTGATCACTTGCTAAGTATCTGAGAGCTAGACAAAGAATAGGAAT
>NW_006400497.1:56293-59387 GCF_000299155.1 Elephantulus edwardii | reverse complement strand
ATCAGCTGTGAAGACAGACCAGGTGCTGATTATGGAACATATGTAAGATCAAACATATGTGAAAGAAAGTTAAATTAAAACCATAAGTACCAAAGTTTGAGTTTGAGACCATCTGGCCTGAATTTAAAAAGCGTCTTGGGGACAGCTTCGATGTCTTGAACACTGAGGAACTAAGACCAGACCTATAGGACACAGCAGAAGCAGTGTGCAGGGGACTCGTAGCACTACTTACCTACATTAAAAAAGAAGATCCAAAATCAACAACTTTAACTACAGCATGGACAAATAGAAAAACAAGTGCAAAAGTTGCGAGAAGAAAAGAGTTAAAACTACATTAAAGAGATAAACAAAATATAAAAACAATAGAAATAAACAGATTTAGAAGCTAGCTCTTTGAAAGGATCAGTAAAACAGACAACCCACTGAGTAAACTAAGGTGGGAGCAGAGGGACACAAGAAAAGGCAAATAACCAACAATTTAAAAATAAGAGACATTAAAGCAAATAAAAAGGAAATAAAGAGGATACTAATAGTATAATAGGAAAAATTATACTTGGAACAAATTTGGAAAAGACGCCATGGCACTAGGAATATTATAGCTGATATTAGATGGATCTTGGCTGAAAGCAGAGTACCAGAGAAATGTCTATCTATGTTTCATTGACTATGCGAAGGCATTTGACTGTGTGGATCATAACAAACTGTGGCTGACTGAGAAGAATGGGAATCCCAGAGCATTTTATTGTACTTATGTGAAACTTATACCTGGACCAAGAAGCAGTTGTCCGAACAGAGCAAGGAAACACTGCATGGTTCAAAACTGGGAAGGGTGTGTGTCAGGGATGTGTCCTGTCTCCATATCTTTTCAATCTATATGCAGAACAGATTATCTGGGAGGCTGGGCTCTATGAGGAGAAGTATGGCATCAAGATTGGAGGTAGACAACAGTCTGCGTTATGCATATGGCACAACCCTGCTTGCTGAAACGGAGGTGGACCTGAAGCACTTGCTGAAGAAGGTCAAAGACTGTAGCCTTCAATATGGATTGAAGCCCAACAAGAAAACAAAGATTCTCACCACTGGGCCAATTGGCAGCATCATGATGGATGATGAAGAGATTGAGATTGTTGACAACTTCAGTTTGCTTGGCTCTACAGCCAACATTCTTGGTACCAGCAGCTAGGAAATTAAAAGATGAACTGCATTGGGAATGTCTGCTGTCAAAGATCTCTCCAAAGTACTGAAGAGCAATGATGTCGGTCTGGAGACTAAGATGTGCCTGATCCAGGACTTTGCATTTGCAGGTCTTTGCATTTACTTGCTATGCATCAGAGAGCTGGAAAATGACTAGGGATGATAGTAGAAGGGTTGATGCCTTTGAGCTGTGGTGCTGGAGAAGAGTATTGAATATACAATGGACTGCTAGGAGAACAAAAAAGTTCACCCTAGGGAGGGTGAATCCAGACTGCTCCTTGGAGGCAAGGATTCTGAAGCTCCGTTTGACATACTTTGGACATGTTGCAAGGTAGGATCAGTCCTTGGAGAGGGATGTCATGCTTGGGAGTGTGGAGGGACAGTGCAGGAGGGGAAGACCCTTGATAAAATAGATTGATTCAGTGACTGGGGTAACGGGGATGGCCATGTCAGAGAATAAGATTGGCAGGGGATAGAGCAGAATTTAGGGCTGTTGCACAGAGGGTCACTATGACTCACAGGTGACTCGACGGCACATAACAACAACAACAACATATGAAAAGCCCAGTCTTTCCTAATCTATTTTGAATGCTCAGATTTAGAACATTATCTGATAAGCATTTTACAGAAAAGAAGAGATGAAAGATGTTTCCCAATTATAAATATAACCAATTGATTCCGTGTTTTCCCTGCCCTTGACACATGTGTCTTAACCTACCCCTTTCCCTGCTTCACCAGCATTCCCTTCTACTGCCACCTACTCGATCCAACACCTATCTCCCCCTATCCAGCCTTTGATGTGATTACTTATATCTCAAGCTTTCTGGGGTTCTGTGATTCCAAAAGCCTCAAGCTGCTGTCAGTTTTTTCAGCTGCAGCCAGTATCTCTTGAGTTTAGGAGTCTGTAAGTCCAAATACCAGGTAACAGTATCAGGGAAGGCTTCCTATCTCAGATGGTTCTGAGGAAAAGTTCTTTGCCTTGAACTTATGCTCCAGGATTGACTTCATTTTAGCTTAGGTCCTCTTCTCTTCCATTTGTGGTACACTGTGGTCACAATGGAATAGTTTTCCAAGGGAGGGTGATGTGTCCTGTAGATCTGGTATATAATGTCTTCTCGGCCTTTGGGCCCCAAAGTTTAGAAAGTATCAGCCTTGACCCTTTCTGGGAAACGTAGGCATACCTGCATTGTGCAGGGTCAGCTGAGTACCCCACCACCTCTGGCACGCGTTTTGCCTCCCACACTGTGTCCTGACTCCCTTGTGCCTTGCTCTCCACTGGACTAATTGGCAGCATGATGATAGATGGTGAAGAGATTGAGATTGTTTTTTTTTAAAAATTATAATTAATTTCAATGAAAATTTACAGAGACGTTGGATTTCCATTCATTCATTGTTGCACTTTTCTCCCCTCCCAGGCCTCCCCCCACCCCACTACACTCCCCTCTTGGAAAAGTAAAAGAAAAATTCTTTCATTGTTTTACAATCCCTCCCCCCAGGTCCACTCCACTATGCAGCCTTTGCTCTGTACTCCCATCATGACAAAAATACCTAATCACATATCTCTTTTGAACAGTTTTCTCCCTTATCTGTTTCAATGCAGTACACATTATTTAACCCATCTTTCTCAGTCTCTCCCCATCCCCGATGTCAGTCCTGTTTTACAACAGTGGCACCATGCAGTATTTGTACTTTTGTGACTGAGATACTACACTCAGCATCATGTCCTCCAAGGTCACCCATTTTGAATAATATTGCATGAGTTCCTTGTTTTTCAATGCTGCATAGTATTCCATTGTGTGAATATACCACAGCTTCTCTATCCATTTATCTGTTGATGGGCACTTAGGTTCTTTCCAACTCCTTGCTATTGTGAACAAAGCCACAATAAACATGGGTGTGC
>NW_006400497.1:54341-56118 GCF_000299155.1 Elephantulus edwardii | reverse complement strand
GTGAGATGATATCTCATAATTCTTTTGGTTTGCATCTCTCTTAGAGCTAGGGATTTTGACCATTTCTTCATGTGCTTGTTAGCCATCTGAATGTCTTCTTTGGTGAAGTGTCTATTCATATCCTGTGCCCATTTTTCTATTGGATTATTTACCTTTATCTTGTTGTGGTGCTCAAGTATTTTATAAATTCTAGATACTAAAGTCCCTTATCTGACACATCATTACCAAATACTTTTTTCCAGTCTGTGGCTTAGAGTTAGAGTTAGGGTTAGCATTAAGGTTGGGATAGGTCAGGGTTGTGGTTAGGATTAAGTTAAGGTTAGTGTTAGGGTTATGCTTAGTGATAGGGTTAGGTTTAGTGTTAGGCTTAGATTTAGGATTAGACTTAGGATAAGGGTTAAGGTTAGTCGTAGAGTAAGAGTGAAGTTAAGGGTTAGGCTTAGGTTAGGGTAAATCTTTGTATAAGAGTGAAGGTTATGGTTAGAGTTAGGGTTAGGTTTGGGGTTAAGGTTATTGTTAGGCTTATGGTGAGAATGAAGGTTAGGTGTAAGGTTAGGGTTAGGGTTAGGCTAATGGTGAGAATGAAGGTTAGGTGTAGGGTTAGGGTTAAGTTTATGGTAAGAGTGAAGTTTATGGTTAGGTTTAAAGTTAGGATTAGGGTTAGTCTTATGGTAAGAATGAAGTTTATGGTTAGGGTTAGGATTAGAGTTAGGGTTAGGGTTAGGGTTAGGGTTATGTTTACAATTAGTCTTAGGGTAAGAGTGAAGGTTAGGGTTAGGGTTGACTTAAGGTAAGAGTGAAGGTTAGGGATAGAGTTATGGTTAAGGTTAGGTTTAGGATTAGGGTTAGTTTTAGGGTAAGGCTTATGGTAAAAGTAAGAGTTAGGGTTAGGTTAAGAATAGGGTTAGTGTTAGGATTACAGTTAGGATTAGCATTAGACTTAGGGTTTGGATTAGGGTTAGGGATATGGTTAGTATTAGGGTTAAGATTAGGGTTAGTCTAAGGTTTAGGAATAGAGTTAGGGTTATGGTTAGGGTTTGAGATAGGGTTAGCTATAGGGTTAACGTTAGGGTTATTCTTAGGTTTAAGCTTAGAGTTAGGGTTAGTTTTAGGGTTAAGGGTAGGTTTAGGATTTGATATAGGTTTACAAATAAAGTTAGGGTTAGGGTTATGCTTTGGGTTATTGTTAGGGTTATGGTTAGAATGAGGGATAAGATTAGGATTAGGATTAGGATTCGGATTAGTTTTAGTGTTAGATTTCGCGTTAGGATTAGGGCTAAGGTTAGGGTTAGAGGTAGATTTAGGATTAGGGTTAAAGTTAGGATTAGGGTAAGCGTAGGGTTAGGGCTAGGGCTAGGTCTTCAGTTAGGACTAGGGGTAGGGCTAGGTTTAGGTTTAAGTTTAGGATTAGGGTTTCGGCTAGGGTAAGGGGTATGCTTAGGGTTAGGCTTTGGGCTATGATGGTGAAAGGGCTAGTGTTAGGGTTAGGGCTTGGGTTAGCACAAGTGTTAGGGTTATGGTTAGGGCTTGTGCTAGGGTTAGGGGTTAGGGGTAGGACTAGGTTTGAGGTTAGGGTTAGGTTTAGAGTTATGGTTATGGCTGGGCTAGGGTTAGGGTTCGGGTTAGGGCTAAGGTTATGGCTAGGGTTAGGGCTATGTTTACAGCTAGGGTTGGAGCTAGGGCTAGGGCTAGGTTTAGAGTTAGGGTTAGAGTTAAAACTAGGGCTAGTGTTAGAATTGTTAGGGTTAGGGATACTGTTTGGGATAGGGTTAGGGTT
>NW_006400497.1:47433-53419 GCF_000299155.1 Elephantulus edwardii | reverse complement strand
CTAGGGTTAGAGGTAGGTTTAGGCCTAGGGTTAGGGTTAGGGTTAAGGTTAGCGCCAGGGTTAGGGCTAAGGTCAGGACTAGGGTTGGGGTTAGGGTAGGGCAAGGGCTAAGGTTAGGGCTATGTTTATGATTAGGGTCGGAGCTAGGGCTTAGCCTAGGTTTAGGGTTAGGTTTTGGGTTAGGGCTGGTTTTAAAGCTAGGTCTAGGGTTAGAGTTAGTGTTAGGTTTAGGTTTAAGGCTTGTGTTAGGGCCAAGTTTAGAGCTCCGGCTATGATTAGGGTTAGGATTAAGGCGAGGGTTAGGTTAAGGTTAGGGTTAGGTATAGGGCTAAGTCTAGGGTTAGGGCTAGTGTTAGGGATAGTGTTAGGTCTAGGGTGATAACTAAGGTTAGGGTTGGGCTAGGGATAGGGTTAGGGTTACGGCTAGGGTTAGAGCACGGTTAAGTTTAGGTTTAGAGTTAGGCTTATTGTTAGGATTAGGGTTAGGGCTCGTGTTAGGTTTAGGGCTAGGTTTAGGGCTAGGGTTAGGGCTAGCTTCAGGGCCACAGTTAGGGCTAGGTTTAGTGCTAGGATTTGTCTAGGGTTAGGGTTTGGTGTGGATTAAGGTTAGGGTTAGAGTTAGGGTTAGAATTAGAGTTAGGGTTTAGGGCTAAGCTAGGGCTAGATTTAGGGTTAGGGTTTAGGCTCGTGTTAGGTCTACGGTTAGGGCTAGGTTTATGCTAGGTTTAGGACTGAGGTTAGGGCTATGGTAAGGGTAAGGGTTAGAGATAGTGTTAGGTTTAGGGCTAGGTCTAGGACTAGGGCTAGGGCTAGGGCTAGGGCTAGGGCTATTGCTAGGTTTTGAGCTAGGGCTAAGTTTAGGTTTAGGGTCAATGTTAGGGTTTGAGTTTGGGCTAGGGCTAGGGTAAGGGTTAGCATTAGGACTATGTTTAGGGCTGGCGTTTGGCCTAGATTTAGAGCTAAGTTTAGGTCTAGCGTTAGTGTTAGGGTTAGGGCTAAGGCTAGGGTTAGGTTTAGGACTTAGGGTAGGTCTTCAGTTAGAGCTAGGGTTAGGGCTAGGGGTAGGGATATGGTTAGGGCTAGGGATAAGTCTAGATTCAGGGCTAGTGTTAGAGCTAGGTTTAGGGCTAGGATGCCTTATATTAGTTTCACTAATTATGCTCCACAAACTTCTATGCTTACTACCCCACTCATTCACCCCCACCACTCAATTATCAATAAAACTCGGTATAGCCACTCCACTATGAGCAGGGGCTGTAATTACAGGATTTCAACATAAAACCAAAGCCTCCCTGGCTCACTTCCTCCCACAAGGTACGCCTATCCCACTGATCCTCATACTCATCATCATCGAAACTGTTAGTCTATTAATTCAACCCACAGCTTTAGCCATATGACTAACGGCTAATATCACTGTCGGACACCTACTCATTCAATGATGATGCGACATCATTCGAGAAAGTACATTCCAAGGACATCACACACCCATTGTCCAAAAAGGACTATGCTACGGCATAATCCTGGTCATCGTGTCAAAAGTATTCTTCGCAGGATTTTTCTGAGCCTTCTATCACTCTAGTTTAGCCCCAACTCCAGAAGTAGGTGGTTGTTGACCACCTACTTGTATTAATCCCCTTAATTCACTAGAAATTCCACTATTAAACACCGCTATCCTCTTAGCTTCAGGAATAACTATTACCTGAGCACATCACAGTTTAATAGAAGGAAACCGCAACCATATAATTCAAGCCTTATTTATTACCATTTCATTAGGAGTCTATTTCACTCTCTGTCAAGCATCTGAATACTATGAATCATCATTCACCATCTCAGACGGTGTTTATGACTCAACATTCTTTCTAGCAACAGGATTTCATGGCCTCCACGTAATTATTGGTTCCACATTCTTAACCATTTGTTTATTCCGACAGATTAAATTTCACTTTACATCCAACCACCATTTCGGATTTGAAGCCGCAGTCTGATACTGACATTATGTTGACTTAGTCCGACTATTCCTTTATGTATCAGTTTATTGATGAGGATCTTACTCTTTTAGTATAACCAGTACAGTTGACTTCTAATCACCTAGTTTCAGCTTTCCCTGAAAAAAAGTAATCAATCTGGTACTATCACTAATAATTAGCATGCTCATCTCATCATTATTATAACTATTGCATTTTGATTACCCCAGCTCAACACCTATTCAGAAAAAGCAACACCTTATGAATGTGGCTTTGACCCAATAGAATCAGCCCGCCTACCTTTCTCTATAAAATTTTTCCTAGTAGCGACTACATTTCTTCTATTTGACCTAGAAATCGCCCTTTTCTTACCGCTCCCATGAGCAACCTTGTTTGGGTTAATTGTTTGTTAACCTTAAGCTCATACTGTTTATAGCTCTTACACTAATTAGCATTCTTACACTAGGCTTAGCATACGAATGACTTCAAAAAGGACTCGAATGAACTGAATTGGTAATTAGCTTAATAAAAATAAATTATTTTGGCTCATTAGACTATGAATATACCATAATTACCAATTATGTCCCCTATTCATCTTAACATTATTATAGCATTCTTATCTCTCTCACAGGCCTTTTACTCTATCGCTCACACTCAATATCTTCACTCTTATGTCTTGAAGGCATGATACTATCACTCTTTATCCTAACAACCTCACTGGTCCTAAATATAAACTTTACCCTCCTTTGTATTATTCCTATTCTTCTAGTATTCGCAGCATGTGAAGCCACCATTGGGTTATCCCTACTCGTAACAGTGTCAAACACCTACGGCCTAGATCACATCCAAAACCTAAACTTACTACAACGATAAAAATTATTATTCCCACCATTATACTACTACCACTAACGTGGTTATTGAAGTCTCCATTAATCTGAACTACACAGCCATATACTCCTTTTATATGTTAATCATAACCCAACGCGGTAAAACTACACATCATATTATTTCTATAAACCCAACATTTACACGAGAAAACGCTTTAATAACTCTTCACCTCATCCCTCTAGTGCTCTTATCCCTTAATCCCACTATTATCCTAGGAAACACATACTGTAGATATAACTTAACACAAAATACTAGACTGTGAAACTAGAAATAGAAGAACAAACCTTCTTATCTACCAAGAAAGAAAAAAGAATCACTAATTCTTTATACCATAGTTAAACCTATGGTTTTCTTAACTTTTAAAGGATAAGAGCTATCCGTTGGTCTTAGGAACCAAAAAATTTGGTGCAACTCCAAATAAAAGTATCACATACCTTTATCCTAATCACACTAACCTCCCTTCTCATCCCCCTATTTATATCCCTCACCCCAGCCTATAATAAAACCACCTGTCCTCACTATGTCAAAATAACCATTCAATACGCATTCATTACAAGCACCCTACCACCCAATCCATCAAATTATCCTTAAGCTTTAAAATAGACTACTTCTCACTAATATTCATCCCAATTGTCCTTTATGTAACATGATCCATTATAGAGTTCTCATTATGATATATGCACTCAGATCCCAATATTAATCGATTCTTAATATACCCACCGCTCTTTCTTATCACTATAATAATTCTAGTAAGAGCCAACAATCTATTCCAACTATTTATTGGATGGGAGGGAGTAGCATCATATCATTCCTACTATTTGGCTGATGACATGGACGAACCGACGCTAATACTGCAGCCCTCCAAGCCGTTTTATATAATCGCCTCGGAGATATTGGTTTCGTCTTATCAATAGCTTGTTTCCTACTTAACCATAATTCATGAGAACTCCAACAGATTTTTCTCTTACTCCAACTATAACATCATCCCACTTCTAGGACTCCTACTTGCAGCAATAGGAAAATCAGCCCAATTTGGCCTTCACCCTTGACTCCCCTCTGCTATAGAAGGACCTAACCCAGTATCTGCCCTCCTTCATTCTAGCACAATAGTAGTAGCCGGAATATAGGGCTAGTGTTAGGGTTAGGAATATGGTTAGGTTAAGGGGTTAGGGTTAGGGTTAGGGTTAGGGTTAGGGTTAGGGTTAGGGTTAGGGTTAGGTTCAGGGCTAAGGCTAGAGCTTGGGTTAGGGCTATTGCTAGGACTAGTGCTAGGGTTAGAGCTAGGGCTAAGGTTAGGGTTAGGGTTAGGGTTAGGTTTAGAATTAGGGTTAGGTCTAGGCTAGGGCTAGGGTTAGGGCTGGGGGTATGACTAGGTTTATGGGTATGGTAAGGTTAGGATTTGGGCTACAGTTAGGGAAAGACTAGGATTAGGGTTAGGGCTAGAGATACAGTTAAGTTTAGGGTTATTGTTAGGGCTAGAGTTAGGCCTAGTGGTAGTGTTATGGGTAGGGGTAGGGCTAGGTTTGGGGATTAGGTTTAGGGTTAGGGCTAGAGCTAGGGCTAGGGTTAGGGCTAGGGTTAGGGTTAGGATTAGACCTATGTCTCTGTCTAAGATTAGGGTTAGTGTGAATGTTAGGTTTAGGGCTGGGGTTAGGGCTAGGGCTAGACCTAGGTCTCCCTCTATGTTTAGGATTAGGTTTAAGGTTATGAATAGGGTTAAAGCTAGGGTTAGGGGTAGGGCTAGACCTTGATCTCCCTCTAAAGCTAGGGGTAGAGCTAGGACTAGGGCTAGGTTTAGGACTAGAGCTAGACCAAGGTCTACATCTAGGGTTAGGGTTAGGGTTAAAGTTAGGGTTAGGGTTAGGGTTAGGTTTAGGGTTAGGATTAGAAAGAGGGCTAGTGTTAGACTTGGTTCTACATCTAGGATTAGCCTTAAGTTTGGGGTTAGGTTCAGGGTTAGGGCTAGGCTTAGGTCTCCGTCTAGGGTTAGTGTTAGGTTTGGCGTTTGGGTTAGGGCTAGGGCTTGGACTAGTTTTAATGTGAGGGTTAGGTTTAGTGCTCGAGTTAGGGCTAGGGCTAGCGTTACATCTAGGGGTAGACCTAGGTCTCTGTCTAGTGTTAGTTTTAGCGTTGGGTTAAGGGTTAGGGTTAGGGCTACGGTTAGGGCTAGGGTTAGACGTAAGTCTCCATTTAGGTTTAGGGTTAGGGTTAGGGCTAGGTTTAGGTTTAGGGCTAGACCTAGGTCTCCGTCTAGGGTTAGGCTTAGGGTCAAAGTTATGGCTAGGGCTAGGGCTAGGGCTAGGCTTAGGGCTAGACCTTGGTCTTTATCTAAGGTTAGGGTTAGGGTTAGGGTTAGGGTTAGAGTTAGGTTTGTGGTGAGTGTTACGACTAGGGCTAGACCTAGTTTTCCAACTAGGATTACAGTTAGGGTTAGTGTTAAGGCTACAGTTAAGCCTAGGGTTAGATCTAGGGTTAGACCTGGGTCTCCATCTAAGGTTATGTTAGGGTTAGGGCTAGGGTTAGTGCTAGGGCTAGGCCTAGGTCTTCGACTCGGGTTAGGGTTAGGGTTAGAGCTAGACTTAGGTCTCCATTTAGGGTTAGGTTTAGGGTTTTGGCTATAGTTAGGGCTAGGGTGAAGGCTAGGGAGAAGGCTAGGGCTAGACCTCGTTCTCCATTTAGGGTTAAGTTTAGGGTTAGTGTTAGGTCTAGGTCTGTTTTGGGGTTCGGGGTAGGTGTAGGGTTAGGGCTAGGACTAGACGTAGGTCTCCATCTAGGGTTAGGGTTAGGGTTTGGGCTAAGGTTAGGGATAGGTTTACGGCTAGGTTGGGGCAAAGTTTAGGTCTAGGGCTAGACTTAGTTCTCCGTCTAGGGTTAAGGTTAGGGTTAGGGTTAGGGCTAGACCTAGGTCTCCTTCCAGGTTTAAGGTTAGGGTTAGGGCTAGACCTAGGTTTCCATCTAGGGTTAGGGTTAGGGTTAGGACTAGGGCTAGGGTTCGGGTTCGGGCTGGGCTTAGGGCTAGGTTAGGGCTAGGGCTAAAACTAGGTCTCCGTCTAGGGTTAAGGTTAGGGTGAGGGTTAGGGCTAGACCTAGGTCTCCGTCTAGGTTTAGGGTTAGTGTTAAGGCTAGGGCTGGTT
>NW_006400497.1:40386-41308 GCF_000299155.1 Elephantulus edwardii | reverse complement strand
TGGATTTGGTTTAATTTTCCTCAACTTCAGCTTGAACTTGCATATGAGTAGTTGGTGGTCTGTTCCAGAATCAGCTCCTGGCCTAGTTTTCACTGCTGATATTGAGCTTCTCCAGCGGTTCTTCCACAGGCGTAATCGATCTGATTCCTATGCATACCATCTGGTGAAATCCACGTATATAACCTGCGTTTATGTCTCTTAAAAATGTATTTGCTATGAATACGTCATTGATTGTGCAAAATTTGATCATTCTCTCTCCAGCTCCATGTCTACCACCGAGTCCATGTTTTCCAACTACTGAATCTTCTTCTCTTTTCCCAACTTTCGCATTCCAGTCACCCACTATTATCAATGCATCTTGATTGCATGTTCGATCGATCTCCGATTGTAAAAGTTGGTAAAAATCTTCTATATCCTCTTCCTTGGATCTGGTTGTTGGTGCATATATCGGAATGATAGTGGTATTCACTGGACTTCCTTGTATGCATATGGATATTATCCTGTCACTTTCAATATTGTACTTCAAGATGGATCTAGCAATGACTTTTGAACTATGAAAGCAACTCCATTTTTGCTCAACTTTTCATCTCCAGAGTAATATATCATACGATCATCTGACTCAAAATGCCTGATGCCAGTCCATCTCTTCTCACTAATGCCTAGTATGTCAATATTTATGAGTTCCATTTCTTCCTTAACAATATCTTATTTTCCTTCATTCATGGTTCTCACATTCTATGTCCCAATCACTAGTGTCTGCTTACAACTGTTCCTCCTCCTTTGTATTTCCATATTTGAAAGCTCAACCTCAGTTGACCTTTCTGTTATCTACATCTGTTCTTTTGTACATAGGGTTTTCAGAGGCCTGCTATATCAGAAGTGGATGGCAAATCCTTCTTCCTAGTCTGTCTTAATGTGAATA
>NW_006400497.1:35833-39651 GCF_000299155.1 Elephantulus edwardii | reverse complement strand
TAGGTCTCCGTCTAGGGTTAAGGTTAGGGTGAGGGTTAGGGCTAGACCTAGGTCTCCGTCTAGGTTTAGGGTTAGTGTTAAGGCTAGGGCTGGTTAGGGTTAGGGGTAGCAGTAGGGTTAGGGCTAGGGCTAGACGTAGGTCTTCGTCTAGGGTTACAGTTAGGTTTTGGGCTAGTTTAGAGCTAGGGCTGGACCTACGTCTCCGTCTAGTTTTAGTGTCAGATTTGGTGTTAGGGTTAGGGATAGGGTTAGATTTTAGGCTAAGGCTAGACCTAGGTCTCCCTCTTGGGATGGTGGTAGGGCTTAGTCTAGGGCTAGGATTAGCACTAGACGTAGACCTAGGTCTCCATCTAGGGTTAGTGTTAGGGTTAGGGTTAGTGTTAGGGTTACGTCTAGGGCTAGATCTAAGTCTCCATCTAGGGTAGGCTTAGGGCTAGAGTTACAGATAGGGCTAGATCTAGGTTTCAGGCTAGGATTACAGTTAGGGTTAGCTTTAGGGCTAGGTTTAGAGCTAGACCTTCGTCTTCATCTAGGGTTATGGTTAGGGTTAGGGTTAAGCTTAGGGTTAGGATTAGGCTTAGGGTTAGGGTTAGGTATAGACCTGGGTCTCCATCTAGGGTTAGGGTTAGTGCTAGTGCTAGGGTTAGTGCTAGGGTTAGCTCTAGGGATAGTCCTACATTTCTGTCTAGGGTTAGGCTTAGGTCTAGTGTTAGGGATAAGGCTAGACCTTGGTTTCCAAGTAGGATCACAGTTAGTGTTTGTGTTAAGGTCAGTCTTTGGGCTAGGGTTAGAGCTAGGGTTAGACCTAGGTCTCTATCTAGGGTTATGTTAGGGTTAGGGTTCGGGCTAGGGTTTGGGCTAGGACTAGACCTACATCTCCGTCTAGGGTTAAGGTTAGGGTTAGGGCTAGACCTAGGTCTCCATCTATGGTAGGGTTAGGGTTAGGGCTAGCGTTAGGGCTAGGGCTAGACTTAGGTTGCCATCTGGGTTTAGGGTTAGGCATTGTGTTAGAGTTAGGCTTAGGCTTAGTGTTAGGGCTAGGCTTAGGGCTAGGGCTAGACCTAAGTCTCCATCTAGGATTAGGGTTAGTGCTAGGGTTTGGTCTAGGGGTAGATCTAGGTCTCCATCTAGGGTTTGGGTTAGTGCTAGGGTTAGGTCTAGGGCTATACATAGGTCTCCATCTAGGGTTAGGCTTAGGGCTAGGGTTAGGGATAGGTCTAGACCTAGTTCTCAGATTTGGATTATGGTTTGGTTTAGTGTTACGATTTGGGTTATGGCTAGGGTTAGACTTAGGTCACCATCTTTGTTTGGGTTAGGGTTAGGGTTAGGATTAGGGTTATGGCTAGGGTTAGGGTTCAGGTTAGGGTTAGGATTAGTCCTAGGGTTATACTTAGGTCTACATCTTAGGTTTGGGGTTAGGTTCAGGCCTAGAGACTTGGGTTAGTGTGAGGTTTGGCGTTTGGGTCAGGGCTAGGGTTAGGGCTAGTGTTAGGGGTAAGGCTAGGTTTAGTGTGAGGTTTAGGTTTAGGGTTAGGGTTAGGGCTAAAGTTAGGGATAGATCTAGACCTAGGTCTCTGCCTAGGGATAGGGTTAGGCTCACGGCTACCATTACATCCAGGGTTAGCCCTATTTCTCCGCCTAGCGTTAGGTTTAGCATTGGGGTAAGGGTTAGGGCTAGGGCTAGACCTAGGTCTTCGTCTACGGATAGGGTTAGTGTTATGGCTATGGTTAGGGTTAGGGTTAGGTGCAGGGCTAGAACGAAATCTTGTTGTAGTGTTAGGGTTAGTGTTAGGATTAGGGTTAGGGTTAGGGTTTGGATTAGGGCTGGAATCAGAGCTAGTTCTATACTTAGGTCTTCATCTAGTGATAGCGGTAGGGTTAGGGTTAGGATTAGGTTTAGGGTTAGGTTTAGGATTAGGGCTAGTGTAGGGCCAGTTCTAGACCTTGGTCTTCGTCTAGGGATAGGGGTATGTTTAGGGTTACGGTTAGGGTTAGGTAGGGTTAGGGTTAGGGCTAGAGTTAGGTTTAGGTCTAGACCTAGGTCTTCATCTAGGGTTAGGGCTATGGTTAACTTTAGGGTTAGGGCTAAGACTAGGGCTTACCTACATCTTTATCTAGAGTTGGAGTTAGGGTTAGGGTTAGGGTTAGGGCTAGGGCTACTAGGGCTAGGTTTAGGGCTGGGCTAGACCTAGGTCTTTGTCTAGGTTTAGGGGTAGTGGTAGGGTTAGGGTTAGGTTTATGCTAGGATTAGGGCCAAGACTAGGGCTTACCTAGGTCTTTGTCTAGGGTTAGGGTTAAGGTTAGGGCTAGGATTAGTGTTAGCGTTAGGGATAGGGCAAGGGCTAGGTTTAGGGCTGGGCTAGACCTAGGTCTTCGTCTAGGGTTAGGGTTAGGGTTAGCATTATGGTTAGGGCTAGGATTAGGCTTAGTGTTAGCGCTAGTTCTAGGTTTAGGACTGGGCTATACCTAAGTCTTCGTCTAGCGTTAGGGTAAGGGTTCGGGTTTGGGCTAAGGTTAGGGCTTACCTAGGTCTTCATCTAAGGTTAGGTTAGCTTTACGGTTAGGGTTATAGTTAGGGTTAAGTTTAGGGCTAGGTTTAGGTTCAGGGCTGGGCTAGACCTAGGTCTTTGTCTAGGGTTAGGGTTAGGGGTATCGGTAGGGTTTGGTTTAGGGTTAGGGTTAGGGTTAGGGCTATGCCTAGAGCTAGGTCTTTATCTAGGGTTAGTGTTAGGGTTATGGTTAGGTTTTCCGTTAGGGATAGGGTTAGGTCTATGGCTCGACCTATGTCTTCGCCTATGGTTTGGGTTAGTATTAGGTTTAGGGTTAGGGTTAGGGCTAGACCTAGGTCTTCGTCTTGGGAAAGGGATAGGTTTAGGGTTAGGGTTAGGGCTAGGATTAGGGTTAGAGCTAGACTTAGGTCTTCGTCTAGCATTAGAAGTAGGGTTAGGGTTAGGATTAGGCTTACGGTTGGGGCTAGGGTTAGGACAAGGGTAGACCTGGGTCTTCTTCTAGGGTTAGGGTTAGTTTTAGGGTTATGGTTAGTGTTGGGGTTAAGATTAGGACTACGTTTAGGGCTTGGGCTAGACCTAGGTCTCCATCTAGGATTAGAGTTACGGTTGGGGTTAGGGTTAGGGTTAGATTAGCATTATGGTTTGGATTAAGGCTAGGAGTAGACCTAGGTCTCCCTCTAGCGTAAAGGGTAGGGTTAGGGTTAGGGTTAGGGTTTGGGTTAGGGCTAGTTCTAGACCTAGGTTTTTGTCTATGGTTAGAGTTAGGGTTAGGGATAGGTTTAAGGTTAAGGTTAGGGTTAGGTTTAGGGTTATGCCTAGACCTAGGTCTCCTTCTAGGATTAGTGTTAGTGTTAGGGTTAGGGTTAGGGTTAGGGTCAGGGCTAGGGTTAGGTCTATGGCTTGACCTATGTTTCGTCTATGGTTAAGGTTAGTCTTAGAGTTCGGGTTAGGTTTAGGATTTAGGTTAGGGCTACGGTTTTGGCCAGGGCTAGACCTAGGCTTTCGTCTAGGGATAGGGGTAGGGTTAGGATTAGGGCTAGGATTAGGGTTAGAGCTAGACTTAGGTCTTCGTCTAGCATTAGAGGTAGGTTTAGGGTTAGGATTAGGCTTAAGGTTGGGGCTAGGGTTACAACAAGAGTAGACCTGGGTCTTCTTCTAGGGTTAGGGTTAGTTTTAGGGATATGGTAGTTTTAGGGTTAAGATTAGGACTACATTTAGGGCTTGGGCTAGATCTAGGTCTCTCCATCTGGGGTTAGAGTTACATTTGGGGTTAGGGTTAAGGTGGTTGTTGTTGTTGTTATGTGCCAT
>NW_006400497.1:19478-32943 GCF_000299155.1 Elephantulus edwardii | reverse complement strand
CACTTCTACCCACTCCCTTCACATCTATCTCCCATTGACCAGCCCTTGATCTAATAGCTTATATATAAAGCTTCCCTGGGTCCTGTGATTCCAAAAACATCAACGGCTCATAGTTCCTTATCTTGGGACCAACGTCTCTGAAGTTCAGTCATAATGTTTCCCGAGCAAAGGTGATGCATCCTGTAGAACTGGTGTGTAGATAGGTTTTTGGTGGCACGAGGGCTGCAGCCCCGGGGGCCAGAACAAATGCCGCGAGGTTTGGCATCTTCAGTGCCGGGGAGTGTGACGGACCGTTTATATGCCCAGCTTTCTGTCCCCGAGGCTCCTTCCACCCTGTCTGCGTGGCCTGCAGAACAAATGCCGCACGGTTTATCATCTTCAATGTTACCTGGGAAGATGGGCTGGCAGTGTGTCGGACCCTTTAGATGCCCAGCTTTCTGCCAGCGAGGCTCCTTCCACAATGTCTGCGTAGCCTGCGGAATGAATGCCACGCGGTTTGGCGTCTACACTCTTACCTGGGAAGATGGGTGGGGAGTGTGATGGACCATTTAGGTGCGCAGCTTTCTGACAGTGAGGCTCCTTCCACCCTGTCTGTGCGGTCTGCGGAATGAAATCCCCACGGTTTGGCGTCTTCAGTGTTACCTGGATAGATGGGCGGGGAGTGTGATTGAGCCTTTAGATGTCCAGCTTTCTGTCAGCGAGGGTCCTTCCGCAATGTCTGCGCGGCCTCTGGAACGAATGTCGTGTGCTTTGGCGTCTTGATTGTTACCTGGGAAGATGGGCGAGGAGTGAGATGGACCCTTTAGATGCCCAGCTTTCTGCCAGCGAGACTCTTTCCACAATATCTGTGCATCCTGCGGAACGAATGCCCCGCAGTTTGGCATCTTCAGTGTTACCTGCTTCCAGAGAGGCTACTTCCTCAATGTCGGCATGGCCAGCGGAAAGAATGCCGTGCAGTTTCGCGTCTTCACTGTTAACTGTGAAGATGGTCGGGAAGTGTGATGGACCCTTTAGATTTCGAGCTTTCTGCCAGCGATGCTCCTTAGACCCTGTCTTTGCGTCCTGCAGAACGAATGCTGCGTGCCTAGGCGTCTTCAGTGTTATCTGGGAAGATGGGCGGGGAATGAGATGGACCCTTTAGATGCCCAGACTTTCTGCCAGCGACCTCATTCCACCCTGTGTGTGGGGCCTATGTAACAAATGCCGCATGGTTTGGCGTCCTCAGTGTTACCTGGGAAGATGGGCGGGGAGTGTGATGGACCCTTTAGATGCCCACCTTTCTGCCAGCGAGGCTCCTTCCACATTGCGCGGCCTGCGGAACGAATGCCGCATGGATTGGCGTCTTAAGTATTACCTGGTAAGATTGGTGCGGAGTGAGATGTACTGTTTAGATGCCCACCTTTTTGCCGGCAAGGCTCCTACCACCCTGTGTGTGCGGCGTAGGGAACAAATGCTGCGCGGTTTGGTATCTTCAGTGTTACGTGGGAAGTTGGGTGGGAGTGTGATGGGCCCTTTAGATGCCCAGCTTTCTGCCACTGAGGCTCCTTCTACAATGTCTGTGTGGCCTGCGGAACGAATGCCGCGCGAATATTACCTGGTAAGATTGGTGCAGAGTGAGATGTACCATTTAGATGCCCACCTTTTTGCCAGCGAGGCTCCTTCCACCCTGTCTGCCCGGCATGCGGAACGAATGCTGTGTGCTTAGGTGTCTTCAGTGTTATTTGGGAAAATGGGGGGGGGTGGAGTGAGATGGACCCTTTAGATGCCCAGACTTTCTGCCAGCGACCTCATTCCACCCTGTGTGTGGGGCCTACGGAACAAATGCCGCGTGGTTTGGCGTCTTCAGTGTTACCTGGGAAGATGGGCGGGGAGTGTGATGGACCCTTTAGGTGCCCAGCTTTCTGCCAGTGAGGCTCCTTCCACTCTGTCTCCTCGGCCTGAGGAACGAATGCTGCGCGGATTGGTGTCTTCAGTGTTACCT
Organism: Elephantulus edwardii; assembly: GCF_000299155.1. Taxonomy (NCBI): domain Eukaryota; kingdom Metazoa; phylum Chordata; class Mammalia; order Macroscelidea; family Macroscelididae; genus Elephantulus; species Elephantulus edwardii. Next base: position 30,962 of record NW_006400497.1, on the reverse strand, counting down.
GGGAAGATGGGCGAGTAGTGTCATGGACCCTTTAGATGCCCAGCTTTCTGACAGCAAGCCTTCTTCCACAATGCGCAGCCTGTGGAACGAATGCTGCTTGGTTTGGCGTCTTCAGTGTTACCTGGAAGATGGACGGGGAGTGTGATGGAGCCTTTAGATGTCCAGGTTTCTGCCAGCGAGGCTCCTACCTCAATGTCTGCGCGGCCTGCGGAACAAATGCTGCGCGGTTTGGCATCTTCACTGTTACCTCGGAAGATGGGCGGGGAGTGTGATAGAGCCTTTAGATGCTCAGCTTTCTGCCAGTGAGTCTCCTTCCACCCCGTCTGAGCGGCCTGTGGAATGAATACCATGCAGTGTGGCGTCTTCAGTGTTATTTGGTAAGATGGGCAGGGACTGTGATGGACCCTTTAGATGTCCAGCTTTCTGCCAGCGAGGCTCCTTCCACAATGTCTCTGCATCCTGCAGAACGAATGCCACGCGGTTTGGCATCTTCAGTGTTACCTGGGAAGATGGGCGGGGAGTATGAAGGACCCTTTAGATGCCCAGCTTTCTTCCAGAGAGGCTACTTCCTCAATGTCTGCACGGCCAGCGGAAAGAATGCCGTGTAGTTTCGCGTCTTCAGTGTTAACTGTGAAGATGGGCGGGAAGTGTGATGGACCCTTTAGATTCCGAGCTTTCTGCTAGTGATGCTCCTTCGACGCTGTCTTTGTGGCCTGTGGAACGAATGCCACGTGCTTTGGCTTCTTCAGTGTTACCTGGGAAGATGGGCGGGGAGTCATGGACCCTTTAGATGCCCAGCTTTCTGCCAGCAAGGCTACTTTCACGCTGTCTGCGGGGCCTGTGGAACGAATGTTGCGCGGTTTGGCGTCTTCAGTGTTACCTGGGAAGATGGGCTGGGATTTTGATGGACTTCTAGGTCTAGACATAGATAGAGGTTTAAGGTTAGGGTTAGGGTTACTGTTAAGTTTAGGCGTACAGTTTGATCAGGTTTAGACCTAGGTCTCCCTCTAGGATTAGGTTTAGGGTTAGGGCTAGGATTAGGGTTAGAGCTAGACCTTGGTCTTCGTGTAGGGTTAGTTTTCAGACTAGGTTTAGGGTTAGGGTTAGGGTGAGGGTTATGGTTAGGGCTACGTCAAGACATACCTCTCTGTCTAGGTTTTAGGTAAGGGTTATGGTTAGGGTTATGGTTAGGGTTCGGGTTAAGGGTAGGACTATGTAGACATAGGTCTCCATCTAGGGTTAAAGTTAGCGTCAGGGTTACGGTTAGTGTTAGGGCTAGGTTTAGGGCTTGGTTTACACTTAGGTCTTCATCTAGGGTTAGGGTAAATGTTAGGTTTAGGACTAGGGTTAGGGCTAGTTCTAGACATAGGTCTCCTTCTAGTGTTAGTGTTAATGTTAGTGTTAGGGCTAGGGTTAGACTTAGGTCCTCTTCTAGTGTTAGGGTTTGGGTTAGTGTTAGGGTTAGGATTAGGGCTATGGTAGACCTAGGTCTTCATATAGGGTAGACCTAGGTCTTCATTTAGGGTTAGGGTCAGTGTTAGGGTTAGGGTTAGGGTTAGGGTTAGGGATATTCTTAGTGTTAGGTTTAGGGTTAGAATTAGGGCTAGGTCTAGACCTAGGTCTTCGTCTAGGGATAGGGATAGGGTTAGGGTTAGGAATAGGAATAGGTTTAGGGTTAGGGCTAGGCTTATGTTTTCATCTAGGGTTAGGGTTAAGGTTAGGGTTAAGATTAGAGCTAAGTTTAGGGCTTGGGCTATATCTAGGTTTCCATCTTGGTTTAGGGTTAGGATTAGGGTTAGGGTTATGGTTAGGGTTAGATTTAGAGTTAGGGTTAAGGGTAGGGCTATGTAGACATAGGTCTCCGTCTAGGGTTAAAGTTAGGGTTAACTCTAGCGTTAAGGTTAGGTTTAGGGTTAGGGCTATGTTTAGGGCTTGGTTTAGACTTAGGTCTTCGTCTAGAGTTACTGTTAGTGTTAGTGTTAGTGTTAGGGTTAGGGTTAGGGTTAGGGTTAGGGCTTTGACTAGACCCAGGTCTCCGTCTAAGGTTAGTGTTAGGGTTATGATTAGGGTTAGCGTTAGGGCTAGAGTTAGACCTATATCTGTGTCTTCGTCTAGTGTTTGGGTTAATTTTAGTGTTAGGGTTAGGATTAGGATTTTGGTTAGGGCTAGGGTTCGGGCTACGTGTAGACCTAGGTCTTCTTCTAGGGATAGGGGTAGGGTTAGGGTTAGGGTTAGGTGTAAGTTTAGGGTTAAGATTAGGGCTAAGTTTAGGTGTTTCGCTAGACCTAGGTCTACATCTAGGGTTAGGGTTGGGGTTAGGGTTAGGATTAGGGTTTCGGCTAGGTCTCGACGTAGATATAGGGTTAGGGTTAGGCCTAGGGCTAAGTTTAAGGTTAGGGTTAGGGTTACTGTTAGGTTTAGGGGTTCGGTTCGTCTAGGTTTAGACATAGGTCTCCATCTAGGATTAGGGTTAGGGTTAAGGTTAGGGTTAGAGCTAGGGTTAGTTTTAGAGCTAGACCTAGGTAGGTTAGGGTTAGGGTTATGGTTAGGTTTAGTGGTACGGTTTGACCAGGTTTAGACCTAAGTCTCCGTCTAGAATTAGGGTTAGGGTTAGGGTTAGGGTTAGGGTTAGGGTTAGAGCTAGACCTACATCTTCATGAAGGGTTAGGGTTCAAACTATGGTTAGGGTTAGGGTTAGGGTGAGGGTTATGGTTAGGGCTAGGTCAAGACCTACTTCTCTGTCTAGGTTTAAGTTTGTTGTTGTTGTTGTTATGTGCCTTCGAGTCGTTTCCAACTCATAGTGATCCTTAGGGTTATGGTTATGGTTATGGTTATGGTTACGGTTAGGGTTGGGGTTAGGGTTAGGGTTAGAGCTAGGGTTAGTGTTAGAGCTAGACCTAGGTAGGTTAGGGTTAGGGTTACGGTTAGGTTTAGGGGTATGGTTTGTCTAGGTTTAGACCTAGGTCTCCCTCCAGGATTAGGGTTAGGGTTAGGGTTAGGGTTAGAGCTAGACCTAGGTCTTCGTGAAGGGTTAGGGTTCAGACTATGGTTAGGGTTAGGTTTAGGGTGAGGGTTATGGTTAGGGCTAGGTCAAGACCTACCTCTGTGTCTAGGTTTGAAGTTAGGGTTAGGGTTAGGGTTATGGTTATGTTTATAGTTATGGTTAGGATTAGGGTTAAGGGTAGGGCTATGGAGCCGTAGGTTTCCGTCTAGGGTTAAAGTTAGGGTTACAGTTACGGTTAGTGTCAGGGCTAGGTTTAGGGCTTGGTTTAGACTTAGGTTTTTGTTTAGGGTTAGGGTCAGTGTTAGGGTTAGGACTAGGGTTAGGGCTAGGGTAGACCTAGTCGTCGTCTAGGGTTAGGGTTAGGGTTAGGGTTAGGGTTAGGGTTAGGGCTATGACTAGACCTAGGTCTCCGTCTAGGCTTAGTGTTAGGTTTATGATTAGGTTTAGGGTTAAGGCTAGATTTAGGGCTAGGGCTAGACCTAAGTCTTCATCTAGGTTTAGGGTTAAAGTTAGATTTATGGTTAGGCTTAGTGTCAGGGCTAGGGCTAGACCTACATGTTGGTCTAGGGATAGGATTAGTGTTAGGGTTAGAGTTTGGGTTGGGGCTAGGGTTAGGGCTAGGGCTAGACCTAGGTCTTCGTCTAGGGATAGGGATTTGGTTAGAGTTAAGGTTTGGATTAGGGTGAGGGCTAGGCCTATGTCTTCGTCTAGGGTTAAGGTTAGGGTTAGGGCTAGGGTTAGGGTTAGGGTTAGGTTTAAGGTTAGGGTTAAGTTCAGAGCTATCCCTATGTTTCCATCTGGGGTTAGGACCTAGGGTTAGAATTAGGGTTTGAATTTAGGTTAGGGCTATGCAGACACAGGTCTCTGTCTAGGTTTAAGGTTAGGGTTAGAGCTAGGATTAAGGTTAAGTTTAGGGTTACGTTTAGGTTTAGGGCTTGGTTTAGGGCTTGGTTTAGACTTAGGTCTTCATCTAGGGTTAGAGTTAATCTTAGGTTTAGGGTACCATTAGGTCTAGGGCTGGATCTATGTCTTCGTCTAGTGTTAGTTTTAGTGTTAGTGTTAGGGTTAGGGTTTGGGTATCTCTAGTTTTAGGGCTATGTCTAGACCTAGTTCTTCCTCTAGGGATAGGGGTACGGTCAGGGTTAGGGCTAGGGTTAGGACTAGTGTAGAACTAGGTATTCGTCTAGGGTTAGCGTTAGAGTTAAGATTAGGGTTAAGTCTAGACCTAGATCTCTGTCTAGGTTTAGGGTTAGGGTTAGGGTTCGAGCTAAGTTTAGGGCTAGGGTTAGGGTTAGGGCTAGGGTTAGACTTAGGTCTTCTTCTAGGGTTAATGTTAGGGTTAGAGTTAGGGTTGGGGTTAGGGTTAAGATTAGGGTATGTTTAGGGCTTGTGCTAGACCTAGGTCTCCATGCAGGGTTAGGGTTAGGGTTAGGGTTAGGGTTAGTGTTAGGGCTATTCTAGACCTAATTCTCCCTCTAGAGTTAGGTTTCTGGTTAGGGTTAGGGCTAGGGTTGGGGTTATGTTTAGGGTTAGGGTTAGGGCTAAGTTTAGGCCTTTGGCTAGACCTAGGTCTACATCTAGGGTTAGGGTTAGGGTTAGGTTTAAGGTTAGGGTTGGGGTTTGGGTTAGGGTTATGGTTTGGTTTAAGGCTAGGTCAAGACCTAGATCTTTGTCTAGGTTTAGGGTTATGTTTAGGGTTATGTTTACGGTTAGAGTTACGGTTAGGGCTAGGGCTAAACCTACATCTTGGTCTAGGGATAGGGTTAGTGTTAGTTTTATGGTTAGGATATGGGCTGGGGCTAGGGTTAGGGCTAGGGCTAGACCTAGGTCTTCATCTAGGGATAAGAATAGGGTTAGGGTTAGGGTTTGGGTTAGGGTTAGGTTTAAGGTTAGGGCTGGACCTATGTCTTTGTCTAGGGTTAGGGTTAGGTTTAGTGTTAGGGTTAAGTTTAGGGTTAAGTTCCGAGCTATGTTTCGGGCTTGGCCTAGACCTAGGTTTCCATCTGAGGTTAGGGCCTAGGGTTAGCGTTAGGGTTAAGTTTAGGGCTATGTAGACATAGGTCTCCGTCTATGTTTAAGTTTAGGGTTAGGGCTACGGTTAAGGTTAAGGTTACGGTTATGTTTAGAGCTTGGTTTAGACTTAGGTCTTCATCTAGGGTTAGGGTTAGTCTTAGGGTTAGGGCTAGGGATAGGGCTAGATCTAGACCTAGGTTTTTGTCTAGGGTTAGAGTTAGAGTTACGGTTAGGGCTATGACTAGACCTAAGTCTCCGTCTTGTGTTAGGGTTATGATTAGGGTTAGGATTAGGGCTATGTTTAGGGGTAGAGCTAGTGCTATGTCTTTGTCCAGTGTTAAGGTTATTGTTAGTGTTAGGGTTAGGGTTTGGGTTAGGGATAGGTTTAGGGCTACATGTAGACCTAGGTCTTCCTCTAGGGATAGGGGTAGGGTTAGGGTTAGGGTTCGGGTTAGGGCTAGCGTTAAGGTAGGACTAGGTCTTTGTCTAGGGTTAGGGTTAGGGATTAGATTAGTGTTAAGATTAGGGCTACGTTTAGGGCTTGGGCTAGACCTAGGTCTCCATGTATGGTTAGGGGTGGGTTAGGGTTCGCGTTAGGGTTAGAGTTATGGCTAGGTCTAGAGGTAGGTCTCCATCTAGGGTTAGGGTTAGCGTTAGGGCTATGGTTAGGGAAGGGTTAGGGTTACAGTTATGGTTAGGGCTAGTGTTGGGACTAGGGTTAGACTTAGGCCTTCTTCTAGGGCTAGGATTAGGGTTTGGGTTAGGGGTAGGGCTAGGGTTAGGGTTATGGCTAGGTTTAGGGTTCGGGGTAGACCTAGAGCTTCGTCTTGGTTTAGTGTTAGGGCTAGGTTTAAGTTTAGGTTTAGGGTTAAAGTTAAGTTTAAGATTAGGAGTAAGTTTAGGGCTTGGGCTAGACCTAGGTCTCCATCTAGGGTTAGAGTTAGGGTTAGGGTTAGGTTAGAGTTAGGGTTAGGGTTAGGTTAGGGTTAGGTTTAGGGTTAGGTTAGGGTTAGTGTTAGGGTCAGAGCTATATATAGACGTTGGTCTAGGATAAGGGTTAGGGTTAAGGCAAGTGTTAAGCTTAGGCAGGGTTAGTGTTAGGGTTAGGGTTAAGTTTGGGGTTAAGAATAGGGCTATGTTTTGGGCTTTGGCTAGACCTAGGTCTCCATAGGGTTTGGGTTAGGGTTAGTGTTAGGGTTATGTTTAGGGTTCGGGTAAGGGTTAGGTTTAAGACAAGTGTGTCCGTCGGTGTCCGTCAAGGGTTACGATTAGGGTTATGGTTAGTGTTAGGGTTATGGTTATGGTTAGGTTTAGGGCTATGTTTATGTCTAGGCCTAAGTCCTGGTCTCCATCTAGTTTTAGGGTTAGGGTTAGAGTGAGAGTTTCAGTTAAGATTAAGGCTAAGTTTAGTGCTTGGGCTAGATCTAGGTCTCCATCTAGGGTTATGGATAGGGTTATGGATAGGTTAGGGTGAGAATTAGGCTTAGGGTGAGCGTTAGGGTTAGAGTTAAGGTTATGGTTAGAGCTAGGTCCTGTTCTAGGGTATTGTTTGTGTTAGGGTTAGGGTTTAGGTTAGGTCTAAGTTTAGGGCTTGGGCTAGGTCTAGACCTAGATATACATCAAGGTTTAGAGGTAGGGTAAGTGTTAGGGTTAGGGTTAGGGCAAGATTTATGGATAGGGCTAGAACTAGTTCTCCATTTAGTGTTTGGGTTAGAGTTAGGGTTAGGGCTAGGTTAGGGTTAGGCTTAGGGCTAGGCTTAGTGTTAGGGTTAGGGCTAGGGCTAGACTTAGGTCTTTATTTAAGGTTAGAGTTAAGGTTAGGGTTAGGGTTAGGGTTAGGGTTAGGGTTAGGGTTAGGGTTAAGGCTAGGAGTAGGGCTAGGGTAGACCTAGGTCTTCGTCTAAGTTTAGGGTTAGGGTTAGGTTTAGGCTTAGGTTTAGGGAAGGGTAGACCTAGGTCTTCGTCTCGGTTTAGGGTTAGGGTTAGGACTAGGGCTAGACTTAGGTCTTTGTCTAGGGTTAAGGTTAGGCTTAGGTTTAGGGTAAGACTATGACTACTTAGGTCTCCGTCTAGGGTTATGGTTAGGGATAGGGATAGAATTAGTTCTCCATATAGTGTTTGAGTTAGGGTTAAGGTTAGGGTTAAGGTTAAGTTTGGGTTTAAGTTTAGGGCTTAGTCCAGACCTAGGTCTCAATCTAGATCTAGGGTTAGGGTTAGTGTTATGGTTATGGTTAGGTTTAGGGCTAGGTTAGGGTTAACTTTAGTGTTAGAGTTAGGGCTGCGGCTAGATCTAGGTCTTTTTCTAGGTTTAGAGTTATGGTTTTGGTTATTGTGAGGGTTCGGGTTAGAATTATGGTTAGGATTAGTGTTAGGTTTAGGGTTAGGTCTAGGGCTACATCTAGGTCTTCGTCTAAGTTTACGGTTATGGTTATGGTTAGTGTTAGGATTAGTGTTAGTGTTAGTTTTAGGGTTAGGGCTAGGGCTAGACTTAGGTCTTATCTAGGGTTAAGGTTAGTGTTAGGCTTGTTGTTGTTGTTGTTGTTATGTGCTGTCGAGTCGTTTGCAACTCATAGCGACCCTATGGACAACAGCCCTAAATCCTGCTCTATCCTGCACCAACCGCACTGCCTCTGACACACCCATCCCGATTACCCCAGTCACTGAATCTATCCATTTCATAGAGGTTAGGCTTAGGGTTAGGGTTAGGGCTAGACCTAGGTCTCCATCTAGGTTAGGATTAGGGTTACTGTTAGGGTTACGGTTAGGGTTAGGGTTAGGACGAGGTTTAAGTCTTGGACTAGGTCTAGATCTAGGTCTACATCAAGGTTTAGGGGTAGGGTAAGTGTTAGGGTTATATTTAGGGATAGGGTTTGGGTTAGGGATAGGTTTAGGACAAAGGTTAGGGATAGGGGTAGAACTAGTTCTCCGTCTAGAATTTGTGTTAGGATTAGGGTTCGGTTTAGTGCTATGGTTAGGGGTAGGGTTATTCCTAGGTCTCCTTCTATAGTTAGGGTTAAGCTTAGGGTTAAGTTTAGGGCTTGGACTAGACCTAGGTCTCCATCTAGGGTTGGGGTTAGGGTTAGGGTTATGGTTAGGGCTAGGGTTAGGGCTAGGGTTAGGACTAGGGATAGATCTAGGTCTTCGTTTAGGGTTATGGTTCTGGTTCTGGTTAGGTTAGGGTTAAGGTTAAGGTTAGGGCAAGGTTTATGGATAGGTTTATAACTACTTCTCGGTCTAGTGTTTGGGTTAGGGTGTTTAATTCTTTCAGAGAGACAACACAGATTACTGTAAATTCCGTGTGACACACACTAGGATTTCAGAGAACCAAACCATTCATTCCTACTGAATCTCATAATGTAGGTCATGTGATTTACATTTTTCCAGGCCATTGCTGTGTATTGTTAGAAATCCGTGGTTGTATGAATTTGCAGGTAGAGTTAATACCTGCAGTCGTAAGCTGTACGTCCTTCAGTGAACCACGCTTAGTACAAGTAGTGGATGAGATCCTTGGGGAAAATTTCTAGGAACGAAGAAGCACTTCTGGAAATCCCATGTGGTACGAATATCAGCTAAATGTCCTACACAGCAGACCATCATTGCAGTAAGCAGTTCATTGTTCAGCAAGGCGCAGATTACAGGAAAAGACATTTACAACACAGTCTCTCATTCCAAGGCTTCAGTAACAAAGTGGATGCGCTTTTCGAACACAACGTTGCATACATGTTTAAGGGAACTTTGGTCCTGAATTGCAATGTTTCTTTCAAAGAGACAACACAGATTACTGTAAATTCCGTGTGACACAAACTAGAGTTTACGAGAACCAAACCTTTCATTCCATCTAAAATTTATAGTGCAGATCATGTGATTTACATCTTTCGAGGCCATTGCAGTGAAATCCCTTGTGTACGAATTTGCAGGTAGAGTTGACACCTGCAGTAGTAAGCTGTACATCCTTGAGTTAACCATACTTAGTACCAATAGTGAATGAAATCTTTGGGAAATATTTCTAGGAACGAAGGAAGAAGCACTTCTGGAAATCCCCTGTAGGACTAATATCAACTAAACTTCCTACACAGCAGCACATCACTATAGTAAACAGTTCATTGTTCAGCAAGATGTAGATTCCAGTAAAATAAATTCATAGTGTAGCTCATGTGATTTACATGTTTCCAGGCCATTGCAGTGAAATCCTGTGTGGCACAGATTTGGAACTAGAGTTGATAGGTGCAGTAGTAAACTGTACATTCTTCAGTGAACCACGCTTAGTACCAATGGTGGATCAGATCCTTGGGAATAATTTCTAGGAACAAAGGAAGAAGCACTTCTTGAAATCACGTGTGGTACCAATATCAACTAAATATCCCACACAGCAGAACATCACTACAGTAAACCGTTCATTGTTCAGAAAGATGCAGATTACAGGAAAAGAAATTCATAGTGTAGCTCATGTGATTTACATCTTTCCAGGCCATTGACGTGCATTGTTAGAAATCCCTGGTGGTACGAATTTGCAGCTAGAATTGATACCTAAAGGCGTAAACTGTACATCCTTCAGTGAACCATGCTTAGTACTAATAGTGGATGAGATCCTTGGGAAAAATTTCTAAGAACGAAGGAAGAAGCACTTCTGGAAATCCCGTGTGGTACTAATATCAACTAAATTTCCTACACAGCAGAACATCACTGCAGAAACCGTTCATTTGTCAGGAAGATGCAGATTACTACAAAAGACATTTACGGCACAGTCTGTCATTCCAGAGCTTCAGTAACAAAGTGGATGCGCTTTGCGAACACAACGTTGCATACGTGTTTAAGTGAATGTTAGTCCTGAATTGCTAAGAGACAACACAGATTACTGTAAATTCTGTGTGACACAACTAGGGTTTACGAGAACCAAACCTGTGATTCCTTCTGACATTTATAGTGTAGCTCATGTGATTTGCATCTTTGCAGGACGTTGCAGTGAAATCCCGTGTAGTACAAATTTGGAACTTGAGTTGATACCTGCAGTAGTAAACTGTGCATTCATCAGTTAAACACGCTTAGTACCAACAGTGGATGAGATAGATCCTTGGGAAAAATTTCTAGGAACGAAGGAAGAAGCACTTCAGCAAATCCCATGTGGTACGAATATCAACTAAATTTCCCGCGCAGCAGAACATTACTGCAGTAAACCGTTCATTGTTCAGCAAGGCGCAGATTACAGGAAAAGACATTTACAACACAGTCTGTCATTCCGGGGCTAGAGTAACAAAGTGGATTCACTTTGCGCACACAACGTGGCATAGATGTTTAAGTGAACTTTGGTCCTGAATTGCTCTTTCTTTCAAAGAGACAAAACAGATTACTATAAATTCCGTGTGACATACACTAGAGTTTACGAGAACCAAACCTTTTATTATTTCTGAAATTTATAGTGTAGCTCATGTGATTTACATATTTGAGTCCATTGCAGTGAAAATCCGTGTGGTACGTATTTGTAGCTAGAGTTGATACCTGCAGAAGTTAACTTTACGTCCTTCAGTGAACCACGCTTAGTACCAATACTGGATGAGGTTATTGGAAAAAAATTCTAGGAAGAAAAGAAGAAGCAAATATGGAAATCCTGTGTGGTACGAATATCAACTAAATTTCCTAGACAGCAGACCATCACTGCAGTAAAGTGTTCATTGTTAATCAAGACGCAGATTACAGGTAAAGACATTTTCAACACAGTCTTTCATTCTTTGCGAACAGGTCGGTTCATACGTGTTTAAGTAAACTTTAGTCCTGAATTGCTATGTTTTCATGAAAGAGACAACACAGATTACTGTAAATTCCTTGTGACACATTCAAGGGTTTACGACAACCAAACCTTTCTTTCCTTCTGAAATTTAGTGTAGCTCATGTGATTTACATCTTTCCAGGCCATTGCAGTGACATCCCATGTGGCACGAATTTTCAGCTAAAGTTGATACTTGCCGTAGTAAACTGTACATTCTTCAGTTAACCATGCTTAGTACCAATAGTAGATGAGATCCTTGGAAAAATTTCTAGGAACAAAGGAAGAAGCACTTCTGGAAATCCTTTGTGGTACAAATAACAACTAAATTTCTTACAAAGCAGAACCTAACTGCAGTAAACCGTTCATTGTTCAGCAAGACGCAGATTACAGGAAAAATATTTACAGCAGAGTGTGTCATTCCAGGGTTTCAGTAAAAAAGTGGATGCGCTTTTAAAACACAATGTTGCATAGGTGTTTATGTGAACTTTCGTCTATAAATTCCGTGTGACACACACTAGTGTTTATGAGAACCAAAGCTTTCATTCCATTTGAAATTTATAAAACCATGAGATATCATCTCACCCCAGTCAGAATAGCAAAATTTAACAGAGCAGCAAGCAACAAATGCTGGTGAGGTTGTGGAGAAACTGAAATTTAGTTGATATTCGTGGGAGGGTAAAATGGTGCAACCCCTGTGGAAAGC